>NW_027633936.1:0-22509 GCF_053919585.1 Euprymna scolopes
AATACCAATCTGTTTTTAGTGAAGAGGGCTGAAACCTAGAAAAAAGCTCTGATTATTACAGTAGGATCACATGTTAGGAGAAAGAGAGGAAGCTGCTATTGAAATAGTTAAGTAGTCAGTTTGCAAGTAACAGTATTCGCCAACAAATGTTTGCCTCTTTCTGATTCCCAGGCCATTGAACAGCAATTGATAATCTTTAGTAATTTATCTAATATATAAAATAGTCAGTCATATTCTCAAAATTAGACTGCTATAGCATTACATCTGACATATCAATATTTGATTCTACCTAGCCAATGAATAAGGAAATTGTTAGTTTTTTCTTTATATAAAAAGAATTTTCAATCTATTTGGTTAATTATATATTCTATCTGACATGAGAATTTTTTCAGTAAGAGACACTTACAAAAATTCATCATTTATTTTAATCAGATAATCATTAGAGAGTATGGAATAATATAATGAAAAACACTGTTACAAATGAAACATTACAAAAGGCATCTAGAATCACTGGGTATATAATTATTCAAATCTCTTACTTCATTTACAGTAAGAATATGTTTTAAGAATTAAATTCAAATATATATAATGCTATAACAATCATGCGAGTATTATGTTATTTTCTAAACAGTTCGTTTTAGTAAAAAAAGATATGTTCAAACTGAGATAAAGACAAAACCCTAACGACAGTGAGTCAAGTACGATAACCATTAGGCCAGTGTAATGTAATGAAGACGCTAGCAGAAAGAACGTTTTCCATGGTTTTATTCAACTGAATTTTACAACGACAAATGCGGCAAATGGCCAGGAATGCATGTTAATAAAATAAAAGAGAAAAGTTTGTATTCAAATAAGAAAATAAAGAAAAGGCAAACGGCAAGATCACATGAGAGGAGATATGCAAATAAAGAGAAAGTCACTTTAATAAAAAAAAGTTATTATAAGGAAATTATAACACTCTCGCCCACTTGAAACAGAGATTATTATTTAAAAGTTTATAAATCCAGCCGCTGGACTGGTTTATGAGTCCTGCTAGACCGGTGGAGAGGCAACTCACCATCGGAAGAGTCAGAAGTCTCAGACTTTGAGGAAATATGAATCTTTGGACCAGGCAAAGATAGCAGATTTTGGGGGTCCACATCCCCAGCAGAATCCTGAGGTCGATCTGGGTCCACATCCCCAGCAGAATCCTGAAGTCGATCTGGGCATGGATTTTCACCAGGATCCTGACATCATGGAAAATGGGCCAAATGTCTCAATGCTACCAAATCCTCCCAACCATCACGATTTCAAATTCTCTCGTGTGCAGGGTTGGTTTCAAGGAGTTCCACTACCTCAACAATAAGATCATACTGGCTCCTGCCACCAAATCATTTTAATAAGACTTTTCCAGGTCCACAGAGCCAAACAGGCAATGTAGTGCCAGTAGCAAAGTGCCTTTGAAAATCAGACATGCGTTCGTGAGGATTAGTGGCATTAGTGGTGGTGTACAGTAGAGAATGAATAGCATGTAAAACATCCTGTAGAACGTCATCCTAAGCGTTAATAGGTAATCGTTGGGATTCCAAAGCTAATAAGATAGTGTTCCATATAATTCCATTATAGCGCCCACATTGGCTGTTACCTCTTGGGTTATAAGCAGTAGTGTTATTGGATCCAATCTCAAGTCGGAGCAGAAATTGCTTGAATTCTCCTGACATAAACGAAGTTCCCCAAATAGGAATGGATAAATGAGGGAAGTCCAGAGATAGAGGAAATAGCCATCAGGCATTGTATCGCGGTTTGAGAAGAGCAATCACAACAAGAGAAAGCGAAAGGAAATCGACAATAGTCGTTGACAACAGTAAATATGTAAGTATGTAATGGCAACCTGACGCGGATGCCAGAAATGGTCCTTTGTAATCAACAGAAAGACGTTGAAATGGGGCAGTAGAACGGATAAGAATATGATTGGGGAATTAAGGAATTGTGGTTTATTTTGGTACAAGTAGGACATTCAGAAGTCAAGTGTTACCTGATTGAATACGGCATATTTTGTGACCTTACACAATGCCAAAAGCGTTGTACTCCAGCATGTATTAAAGAATTATGAATAGCTTTTAGTTTCTCCAAGGAAGAAATAGCAGCACCACATGTTCGAGATAACGTATCAGCGACAACATTTTCATTCCCAGGACGGTGTTTTATATCATATGAAAAAGGACGAAGTTCCATTTTCCACCATATAATTTTAGCGTTTTAATTTTTCCGCGATTAACAGGTTTAAACATAAAAGATACGGCTCGTTGATCCGTAATAATAGTGAAATGTTTCCCAGTAATGAGGTCTTTCCATTTACGAACATATTCTACTTTGGAATAAACTTTTTTTTTTCGACTATATGAAGTCGTGTTTCAGAGGGGTTTAATGATCGGGAAAAGAACGCTACAGGTCTCCCAGCTTTTAATAGAGGTCCTCCGATAGCTTTTTCTGAGCCATCGGTTTCAATAACAAACGATAACCTTTACAGAATATTTGGCAATGTCTTTATTGAGCTCTTCGAAGGTTTACAACCATGAAAGGCATCGGGAATTGTTTATGTTCAACGAGTAGGCGAATTGTAAATGAGTAATTAGGTATCCATTTTGCATAGTAGACAAACATACCAAGATACTTTTTTTAACGATTTGGTGCGGGAAGGGGGAGGAATTTGCAAAATAAGTTCCAAACGTTCAGGATTGGGTTGAAGAATTCCATTACAAATTTTATATCCAAGTACATTAATAGAACGAAGGGAAAACTTTGATTTTTCCAAGTTTATTTCAGGATTTATATAGAGGCAGCCTTTAAAAACCGCTCCACATTTACGTCATGTTTTCCTGGGTTCTACCGCAAATTGTTATGTTGTCCAAATAAGAAAAGGTTGCAGACAATCTTTTATCAGAAACAAAAGAATTCATGAAACGTTGAAATGCAGAAACCCCACTTGTGACACTCATGGGTATTCGTTTAAATTGATATAGACGGTTTCCAGCTTGAAAAGCCGTATAGGGACGATCTGAGGGGCAAATTTCAATCTGATAGAATGCTTTAGACAAGTCAATTATACAGAAGATACGATAGTGGGCTATTTGGTTTATAAGATCTTCGATTCGTGGCAAGGGATGCATCAAGCAAAGTGAAACGGTTAATAGTATAGGAGAAATCAACTACCAATCATTTATTTTTATTAGATAAAGAAGTTACAACAACTTGAGCGAGCGATGGAGAATGACTTGGTTCAGTTATATCACTCTCAAGTAATTTAAGAGTTTCTTTTTCAATGAACCGAGTATCCTCAGCATGGTAATAGCGGGACTTACTAGCAATGGGTTAGCAATTAGGGGTCAAACTTCTTAATAATTTAACGAGAACACAATTGATTTTAGTAACAGCGCAGATTTTTACACTATCCTGCAGCCCACCAAAAAGAAATAGTAATACTCCGGTGGATTTTTAAGACGGGTATTCCAAGTATAATATCCATACATGAATTAGGGAGTATCGTGAAGCCAATGTATTTATACTCAAAACCATTGAATGTAATATTCTCACTGCAATAGATAGTTTGAGGGAAATGGCGGCTGATGCCATAGAAATTACAGAGTTCTGTTTCTGAGTAGACAGGTTCAAGGTTTTAACGAGACTAGCACTAATAAAATTATCGGAGCTGCCTGTGTCTATAAGGGCAGTAAGTGGTTTACCTTTTCATTTTACCATTTTAGTACCAAGAGAATTATCAACATCGTTAGCATGGGCTACTATAACAAAGTAGAACGTGAAGGAATTGGTCTTATAGAATGGCAAACTTTGGCAAAATCACCGAGTTAGACACAATTTCTGCATATTTTATCGCGATCAGGACAATGACAATGATCATCCTTAAGGTGACGTTTCCCTCCACAATTCTAGCATCTGCCGTGAGTAAGAAGGGCAGTAGACAGTACAGAATCAAACTCCATAAGAGAATCAGCCGAGTCAGGGAGTACCTTTTTAGTCATAGTAGCAGTGACAGAAATATTAGAATCTTTTTGAGTTGGAGTAGCAGCGGCAGCAGGTCCAGTTTAAAAGATGTATGACTGCGCACGAAAATGAGCTTGTTCTAATGCCTTAGCACATTGAGCAGCCTCCTTGAGATCCAACGTATCATTTTTGAGAAGTCTGGCACATATTACGGAAGACCGTAGGCCACGTATAAAGGCATTGTGGACAGATTCATCTCTGTAGGTATCAGCAGTAACATCTTTGAAACAACAGTCAGTGGTATGACGCTTCAAAGTCTGAAGGTATTGATCAAAGGACTAATGGTCCCGTTGTAAACGTGTTGAAAGTAGATGTCTTGCGTGGATAACGTTGGGAGGCTTGTCGTAAACAGTTTTGAAATTGGATGGCGTGTTCGAACTCAAAACAACCATCTATAACGCCACCAACCGTAGAAGAAATGTTTAGATAAAGGACTTCAAGTTTGTCTGGATTTAAATGTTCAATGGTAGACAAATAGTAAGTAAAGTTTCGGTGCCATAGTTTCCAAAGTTTGCTAGCCTGGGGATCTGCAGAAGAAATGTCGAATCTGTCCAGTTGAATAATTTTATCCATGAGATAAAATTAGGTTGAAACGAAAAAAAAAAATCAGTTGAATAAATTGTAATGTAATGAAGACGCAAGCAGAAAGACGTTTTTCCAAGACGTTATTCAACTGAATTTTACAACGAAAAATGCGGCAAGTGGCCAGCAATGCATGTTAATGAAAATAAATAAAAGAAAAGCATACGGCAAGATTACATGAGAGGAGATATGCAAATAACGAGAAAGTCGCTTTAATAAGGAAGTTATTATAGGAAAATTATAACAAGATCTTTAAAAAAATGTTTTCAAACCTACTTATTCTTAACACAATGTGAACGATTCGCACATATGTAGTTATAAAATTATTTTTTATATACTGAATCTGTCATATGAACCATTCACACAATGGCATTCGTAAAACAGTCAGCAAACAGATAAAAATCCGATGACTCCCACGTATGATGTTTTTTTAATTTTGACCCCTTAGCAGCCTTATTTCCGGGTAAAGGAAAATTAAAACGTTTTCCACAGGTATGAATACCCTATATACACACTTTCAAGTCTGTAGATCAAACATTCGTTGAGTATATAGGTTGAGAAGTGTCCTCACACACACATACACACATTCTCAATTTTATAGATATATAGATTACTTATAATTTCCTAACTAGTCTCAACTAAAAATACACACGAACACTTATTTACACATGTAATAATCTATATAAATAAAATAGTAGATGTATGTGTGTCTCTGTGTGTAAATATTTAACCGATAAACTCTTAAACCACTAGTCAAATAACACGGAAATTGATAGGAAATAGTAATCATACACCAAGGATGGTTTATAACGAGTAAAATCTTTGTTTGTATAGATAAATAACGCATACAGAAATATGTCGGCAAATGGAAATGCAAAATGTTCATTTCAACTTGCAGATATTTCTCTTAGTTTGCGCATGCGTAAACCTGACCATAACTAAAATGGTTTAATGTTATAACTCTCTTATCTATCTCAAACTTAAACTCTAATTATTTAGTTAATTTAAAAAACTCTTTCATTGTAATTTTTCTATAATGGCGACTTATTTTTTTTTTCTATGAAATCTATTACATTTAATTATGCTCTAGTACCATTAAGATAAGTATGGACCCACAAGAGTTATTGTTTCAGTATTTAACACCCCCTCCCCCACAAAAAAAAAAAAACAGTAATATGCCATAAAACAAACTAAACATATGTGCAAAGGCACTTTTCAGCTTGTTTTTTTTGGGTTTTTTTTTTTTTTTTCAAACCTAATTTTCTTATACATGTACAAAAATATTTTGGGAATTTTTTTAGGTATTATGACAATATATTCAAACTATTACATCATATTAAAAAGTTTTGTTCAACCAATCATATGCAAGAGTTATTGTTTTAGCATTTAACCCCCCCCCCAAAAAAAAACATTGATATGCCATTAAACTAAACGAATATGGTAGAAAGTGAATTTTATTTTTAATAGAATATTAAACGATTATACATTAGCGACTAAATCTTGTAATATTTCCATAAATTATTCTCCCTTGTCTTCTCCATTTCAAAAAATGGCAAATTTATTGCCCAATTATTTTCACTTCATCAAAATTCTGCTTTATTGAAGTGTCGCATATATTTTTTCCCCTTTCTGATTCAACAATCACTAAATAGTGCATGAGTGAATTTTGTGTGAATTGATTTTTGAAGCGTGTTGAATCAGAATATGATTAATTATCGCTGTGTTGGGTGCAAAATGGTGGCCAATAAAAGACAAAGTATAATGGTTATAAAAATGATTTTTTTTTTTAATTCATTTATGGATTTACAATCATACCTTGTCAGATTGACCGAATGATTGGAATGGAGAGGAAACAAGGTCCAAAGGTTAGTTTTTTTTTATGAATTGAAATATAGAATGGTGGTTCCTTGACTATGTTAAAAAAATAAACAGTTGACAGAAACACAAGCAAAATAAATATTGCTCCTAATTTGTGGGAAACAACAACCAAACAACGCAATGTTTGGCAAAAGATCAACAGAAAAAAGGATTGTTTTGAAATGAAATAATAAAGAAAGATGGAGTTGATGCAGTTACAAATGTTGCATGAAGATAAATGATATTTACTTTTGTTTCATTTTACTTTAGTCAAAGTTCTCAAAAAAACCCAGGGGACCCTTTCACCCCAAACAAGGCACAATGCCACTTTGAAGTAGGGGGCTACTATAGGGGACATAAGTTACAGGGATATTATGAAAGGAAATGAGCAGTTAGTCCAAGTTCTCAAAAAATTCAGAGGAGCCTTTCACCCCAAACAAGGCATAATGCCACTTTGAAGTAGGGGGTTACTATCGGGGACATAAATTGCAGGGGCATTATGAAGGGAGATGAGTAACAAGATGCCTGGTCACATTACACTTGAACTTCTGCATGCCAGTACAGTTAGGAAAGCAGAATTCCGGAAGTGAGTTCTAAAGTCTAGCAGTTCTGGGGAAGAAACTATTGGAATAGGCTTTCTTACATCTAGGGATCTCTACTGTGTAGGAGTGAGATTTAGCTGCTTGTCGGATTTGTCGGGGGTATTTACATCGAGGAGTACAAGTGCTTGTAGTTCGTCAGAGCATTCACCATTAAAATACTTATGGAACAGGCAGAGGGATGCAACATTTCATCAAAGGGACAGAGGCTGAAGCTTGGATGACAGTTCAGAACCTATCAGGTTGGTGAGTCTTTGGAACCTTGTCCAGGAGTGAGTGATTAGTAGCAGATGCACCAGCCCAAATGTGACAACAGTACTCCATACATGGGCGAATGGTTGCCTTATAGAGGTACAGGATAATTTCAGGCATAAGGAACTTTCTAGCACGGTAGAGAGAGCACATCTTCTTCGCAGCAGTCTTGGCAATGCTCTTATTGCAGCAACCTTGGAAATTGTAAATGTATCAAAAATGAAATTTGTTTTTACATTTCTGAATTTTTCAGAGGAGAATTGGTTATTCATAATCTTTAGATTCTTCGACAACTGTTTTCATCTTTATACTCGTGGCATCGTGGATAAAGTACTTGGTAAAATCCAGTTGTAGAGTTAACTCTTCTTACAGTTTTTTTTGTTTTTTGTTTTTTGGCGACTGTCGAACGCGTGTGTAATAAAAAGGAATTCACTGTTGGAAACACTCGATAATAAATTAATACTTTTGTCTGAAGCACTTCCGGTTTTCATCTTCTTGTTGAATGGACATTGCAAACAAATTCAAAACATCGTCTAGTTGTTGTTTTTCATGAAATTTCGACCAATTATTTCTCTAGCCTTTGTCAGGTTAAGTGCAACGGGATAGGAATGTCGAATCCTCCAACTATATCCATGTCGCGGTTAACCTGACGAAGGCCAGAGGAATAATTGGTCGAAACATCGTTAAAAAACAACAACTAGAAGATGGGGATAATAGTCCAAATGATTAAAAAAAAAAAATTATACAATTTACTCATCTCTAAAATAATTCCAAACTATTTCAATAATATTACAATCGGTACGGACCCAACAATTGGAAGAACAATTGGATTTATAAGACCAAAAAATCCAACCTTGATTGCCCTTTTGGGGCCCATGGTGCAGTGGATAGAGATGCAGAATATTTATGATTCCAGGTGAGCATTGTCTAGAGGTAGCGGTTTCGATCCCACCCAAAACCAGTCAGACGATTAATTGACCAAACCAGGGTGAGATGACAACAGCTATTTAAGGCAGCAATTGCGGCGGATATAGTTGGAGGATTCGACATTCCTATCCCGTCGCGGTTAACCTGACGAAGGCCAAAGGAATAATTGGTCGAAACGTTGTGAAAAAACAGCAACGGAAGATGAGGATAAAAGTCCAAATAATTAAATAAAAAAATCATACAAAAAAAATAAAAAAGAAAAGTCCGATGTGAACAAGTTCTAATTGAATCGTCCCCCTAAGTAATCCAAGTTACAAAATTCCCACTGTTTACCATGCTAAAATCACAATGACTAATGTATACCTATTAACCCTTATCCTCGAGTGGCCTCTGGGCCTTGATAAGTGGTGACACTCATGTAAAAAAAAAAAAAAAAAAATTCCAAACTAATTCAATAAGTTCAAAACGATGCCTGCGTTTGCGCTGGACAACTTCATTTTATTTTTTATTATATTTTATTTATAACTTGAAAATGGAGATAGACTCCCACAAGCATAATATAATAAGATCACCTTATCTAGTATACTTGGATAAGTGTGTTTCATTTTTCATTAAAAGAAGTTCATTACCATCATGTTGGTTCGCATAATTCTGAATTGCATTGTTGACGTTGCAGTTGATGACGTAGTTAAAGATGGTGGGAGATAGAACATATGCCTGACAAAGTCCAGTTTCATTTCGAAAAGCTCCAACTTTTTATCGTATGGCTGGATGTGACTCAACTAATAATAGCCTTGGATTAGATAGATCAGCGTTGCTGTATACCATCTGCCTGTATGATGCGCTAAAGGGTGTCCCTGTCAATGGAATCAAAAACTGCCGCAAATTAGGTGAAGCGCAGAACCAGTTCCCGTTTCTGAGCTGATTGCAATTCTAAATTATGGTTAAAATTTATAATCTGGACGACGAATTTTCACAAGATCAGTATCATTTTGAAGCTCGACCCTTCGGATGACAAATATCGAAACATTGGATAAAAACATTGATTTCTTCACCCTCAACTGGGCACTTTTCTACCAGGAGGAGTCGCTATTTTTGCCAATATTTTCAAAAGTCATTCCCTCTTTTTTGATTGACTAGTCTTAATTTAAGCATACTTAACTTCCGGTTTGGCAATGGGCGCAACAGCAAAGACGTCATGTTTTTTTTTTACATTCTCTTCCTCCTTCGTGGTGCTGGTTCGAGCCTGCCTGCCTGCCTGCCACCACTTTTTTTTTTTTTTTTTGTTCAACACACACCTCCAAACACCCGAGCAACGCTGTGCACCCAGGCTAGTTTAAGAAAACACTGAAAATATTTTAAAGTCTTAAATAAGATTCCATATGTGTCTCACATGTCAATATCTCAGCAATCTGTGTATCCACTTTTATGAAACAAACAATGTTTTAATTTTTTAAATAAAATATTTGTACATCTTGTTAATAGACTTATAATTTCAAGTTGAATATATGACAACAGTATTATTTCCTAGTTTAGTCATGTAAACATTTTAAAACAACATATAAAACAACATATAAAACAAACAACATATAAAACAACATATAAAACAACATATAAAACAAACAACATATAAAACAACATATAAAACAAACAACATATAAAACAACATATAAAACAACATATAAAACAACATATAAAACAAACAACATATAAAACAACATATAAAACAAACAACATATAAAACAACATATAAAACAAGCAACATATAAAACAACATATAAAACAACATATAAAACAAACAACATATAAAACAAACAACATATAAAACAACATATAAAACAACATATAAAACAAGCAACATATAAAACAACATATAAAACAACATATAAAACAAACAACATATAAAACAACATATAAAACAACATATAAAACAACATATAAAACAAACAACATATAAAACAAACAACATATAAAACAACATATAAAACAAGCAACATATAAAACAACATATAAAACAAACAACATATAAAACAAACAACATATAAAACAACATATAAAACAAGCAACATATAAAACAACATATAAAACAACATATAAAACAAACAACATATAAAACAAACAACATATAAAACAACATATAAAACAACATATAAAACAAGCAACATATAAAACAACATATAAAACAACATATAAAACAAACAACATATAAAACAACATATAAAACAACATATAAAACAACATATAAAACAAACAACATATAAAACAACATATAAAACAACATATAAAACAAGCAACATATAAAACAACATATAAAACAACATATAAAACAAACAACATATAAAACAAACAACATATAAAACAACATATAAAACAAGCAACATATAAAACAACATATAAAACAACATATAAAACAAACAACATATAAAACAAACAACATATAAAACAACATATAAAACAACATATAAAACAACATATAAAACAAACAACATATAAAACAACATATAAAACAAGCAACATATAAAACAAGCAACATATAAAACAAACAACAAAAACAACATATAAAACAACATATAAAACAAACAACATATAAAACAACATATAAAACAACATATAAAACAACATATAAAACAACCCTGACTTATTTGAGTTAGCAAAACATATCAAGTTGACAAGACAGTTCTTGCGATTTTTAACTTTTAAATTCAGATGAACATATCGCAGCTCAAACAAAAATTTATTGATCGAAGTAAGCACCATCAGAATCAACACACTTTTGCCGAAGTAAAACAAGTGTATTTATGCCAGTAACGTAAAAATCTTGCGTTCTGGTGGCGATGAAGTCGCTGAAGGCGTTTTTGATATTGTTTAGGTTTTTGAAGCATTTCTCATGCAGAAAGTTGTCGAGATGCTTGAAAAAGTGATAGTTGGTGAGTGAAAGGTCTGGAAAGTATGGCAGGTGAGGCAGAGTTTCGTCAACCAATTCATTCAACTTCTGCAGGGTCGGTTTAGTAATGTGCAGTCGGGCATTGTTGTGGAGGAGAATTTGGCCTTTTCTGTTGACTAATGCTGGGTGTTGTTGTCGAAGTTTCTAATGCATTTCATCTATTTGTTGATTGTACTTTTCTGCTATAACGGTTTTGCCTGCATTCAAAAAACTATAATAGATGAGACCGGTCATAGATCACCAAACAATCAGCATGACCTTCTTTTGATGCAACTCTGGCTTTGGGAAGTATCATGGAATTCTATCAACGTTTAAGCACTGAGCTGAGCATCGTCGGTTGTCATAAAGAGCCCACTTTTCATTGCAAGTTACAACCTCGTTATTCGCAACTGAAGCAATTCCATATGAAAAGTTTGTATGATATAACATAAAGTCATGAATAGCGAAATATTTTCTTACTAGCAAGACCCGTGAAAATTCCATGGAATGAGAAATATATTTTTATAAAACTAATATTTATATGGATAGCGCAAAAAATTAGTTGTTTTAGACTGAAAAACAATAACACACAGCGAATATGAGTTGATTAATATTTCTATGAAAATAATGTCCATTTTATTTTAAGTATAGTACTGATCCAAATGAGATAAATAAGTGTTAATAAACACCCAGAAAGTAATATTGTGCTACATAGTTCAATACAAATAATAAAATCACATTGTAAGAGATAATCTTTAATTTACTCCTTCAGTCCAGCACTTCTTGGCAGACAATATCCTTCTATTTTTTGCCTGTTTCTTTCGAATGTTCCCTTTTTTATGTAATGTTTCACTGACTTCTTTCTACAGTAAAAAAACTGCTGCACATCAAACTTACAAGTTTCTTTCTCATACTGTTACAACAATTATCATATATTATTATAATGATGATATTCGAAACGAGGCTACATCAAAGGGAGGTTAATCTCATATTTTTGACCAGGGTTGCTGATTGGCCTTTTTAAAGCCAAATTTCGCGAATTTGGCCTCAGTAAAAGCAAGTTGGCCTTCAAAATTTGTATTTATGCTTTCTAAAGCCAAATTTCGCGAATTTGGCCTTAATAAAAGCAATTTAGACTTCAAAAATTGTATTTGGCCTTTTTCAAAGCGTAATGTATGAACTAACTATGGAAGTAACAAGCAGAATATTATATAGATTCTTACTATGATTAATGGCCCATATATTTATTTATTCTGCAAATAGCCAGAACTTTTCTTGGATTTGTGAAGGGAAAATATAAAATATTGATTTACTTAATAAAATAATTAAATATCAGAGGGAAAATTAGAAGTAACTGTGAAAAAAAAAAAGAAATAATGAGAAAAGCTTACCGATGAAGACGTCTAAGCTCTTTGCAGACATTTGTTATTTTTCTGGAATGTGAATATGAAGCATTCATTAAGTATTCTGAAATAAAGGTTGTTCGTTGAAAAATTAGCAGAGAGTGAACTGTTGGGGGTGGGGAGTAGATAATAAGATGTGAGTAAAAATGGCAGCTTCCTTCTCTTTGGAAGGTTTGTTTGAGAGAGTCATATAACCCATGGAAAATATAATAAATATTGAAAGAAGAAAAATGAATGCATAAGGATTTAGACTAATTGGATTGTGGAACAGAGTAACGTATGTAAGCATTAATTTAAAATATTAATGAATTTTAAATATTTTGTAAATAACAATAGGCCTTATATATTTTTTTTTACAATTTCTTTATTATGTAGGATACTTAATTCTGATAAAAACATTTTTTTTTCTTTTTTTTTTACAAAAGGGTCAGCACATCAAGACCCAGCAGTCACTCGAGGATAAGTGTTAATGTATGTATTGTTGTCATTCGAACGGTTGCGTAATAATCATTTGTAGAAGTAATTTGGTATAATAAGATCATTTACAAGGGCAGCTGAACAAGAACTTGTTTACATTGGATGTGAAGATAATGATATTGTAGTCAGCTGGAAAGCAAACCAGCAGAACAGAGTTCCACAGGCAGGCAGTTCTAAGGAAGAAATTTATTCATGGAATCCATGTTTAGGTTAATGATAGAGAATGGGGGAATTTATTGATAGTGATTTTGGCTAGACGGGTGTTTTTTTGTGAAGGATTGGTGAGGTGGGGGAGACCATAGATTGGAGATCAGTCGAACACTTGCCATAAAAATAGCGATCTTGGTCAAAAATATATTTTTATTCTGTGTATACTGATTACCCAGATGTTGTGAGTCAAGGTTTAGTTTAAAAAAAAAGAAAGAAAAAGGCATCTAAAGAGTCAGATCTTTTTCGACCAACTCCCCACATTGGGGAGTTAGAGTTGAGAGGAAGTAATTTTTGCGGATGTTAGGAATGTATTTTTTTTAAATCAAATTCAAGATCGAGTTACATTTATTTAACCAACTTATACAAATTAGCAAAAAAAAAAAATGAACAACTATAACCATGCTGTTGTACTACGGCATTCACCCTAGGTGGGTTGAACTGACTTCCACCGATGGAGGAAGTGCCTAGAGAATATGAAATTCATATGCTGTCCCCACCGTGACCTACTTTTAATGTTAACACCTGATTCCTATTATTTGTTCTCATTCCAACTCTAATTCATAGTTATCGAGAAAAGTGCGAACGGACAAAGGTGAATTTACAGGTCCACCCTCCTTTTGTCAGGGGGGGGCACCATAATAATAATAATAATAATAATAATAATAATAATAATAATAATAAAATAATAACAAGTAATAATAATAAAAAGTAGTAATAATAATAATAAATAATAATAATAATAATAATAATAATAAAAACATAATAATAATAATAAAAACATAATAATAATAAGTAATAATAATAAAAAGTAGTAATAATAATAAATAATAATAATAATAAATAATAATAATAATAAAAACATAATAATAATAATAATAATAATAATAATAATAAAAACAATAATAATAATAAATAATAATAATAAGTAATAATAATAACAAAAACATAATAATAATAATAATAAAAACAATAATAATAATAAATAATAATAATAAGTAATAATAATAACAAAAACATAATAATAATAATAAATAATAATAATAAATAGTAAATAATAATAATAAATAATAATAATAAAAACATAATAATAATAAAAACAATAATAATAACAACAAGTAATAATATTAGTAATAAAAACATAATAATAATAACAAGTAATGATAATAATAATAAGTAAAATAAGAAGAATAACAAAAACAGTTAATAATCACAATAATAATACGACAATTAATAATAATAATAAGAAAAAGAACAATAATAATGATGATAATAATGAGAACATGTGATAACAAGTAATAATAATAATAATAATAATAATAATAATAATAACAATAATAATAATAATAATAATAACAATAACAATAATAACAACAACGAACTGAAAACGATTTTTTGTTTTTCTTTTATTTATTTTATAATGGGGCATTTCTTTTTATCTTATTTTTCCTATACCTATGCACACATACCCCCCCCCAAAAAAAACATTGAAACATAATCTTTATGGGCACCATTGTCTATTTTTCGTTTTCGGCATTAGCCAATTAGAATTAAGTATACGCCCCAATATTTTAGCCAGGTGTTTTACTATAGACCAGTTGATCTTTTTCTTTTGTCTTTTTTTTTTTATTATTAATTTTACCTTACCTCCACTTTAAGAAAATCTAATTTATATTTGGTGGATACAGGTACTTTCCGAGATATAAAGCCCTGTATTATGCACTTTCATACACTGGCTGCCAGATTAGTACGCACGGGTGAAGAACAAATCTATTTCTATCTGACCTGCCAACCCTACCCCAATTATTATTATTTATTTTTTTTTTTTTTTGGTTCATAGTATTTGCGAGTGGAGCTCCAGACAGCAATACTCAAGGTTAAATTTGGGGCAAATATTTTTACACCACCCCCAACTCACAAAATGGGATGTCTATTCTGAAAGCCGTTCTTAACATGGGGATGTTGTGGGTGACTATTCCAAAAACCTTTCTTAACATGAGGAGATTGAGGTGTCCATCCCGAAAGCCGTTTTTAACATGGGGAGGTTGGGGGTTGGATAACAACAACAACAACAATGGTACTTTACTTTTTACGAGGGAGGGGGCATGTTTGATTATAGACCAATTGTTCTTTTCTTTTTTTATAAAAGGTTTATTTGTACCCTACACATTTTTCTTTAAAATCATGACTTAAATGTTTTCCATTATGCTAATTAAGAAAATCTCATTTATATTTGGCGGATACAAGTAGTTTTCGCGATATAAAGCCCTTTATGATGCACTTTAATTCACTTGCTGCCAGATTTGTATGCGCAGACAAAGAACAAATCTAATTATATCCGATCGACACTACCACCCCCCAAATTTATTTGTTGGTTCATAGTATTTGCACATGGGGATCCTGACAGCAATTTTCAAGGTTAAATTTGGGACAATTATTTTGACACCCCCTCCAACTCACAAAATAGGGTATCTATTCCAAAAGCCATTCTTAACATGGGGATGTTCCAGGTGACCATTCTGAAAGCTATTCTTAACATCAGGAGAATGGGGTGTCCATTCTGAAAGCTGTTATTAACATTAGAAGGTTGGGGGGTGTCTATTCCGAAAGCCATTCTTAACATGAGGAGGTTGTGGGTTGGGCAACAGCAACAACAACAGCAACTGTACTTTAATTTTTCTACGAGGAGGGCATGCTTCCATCAGGCAACGTCGGTTAACAGGTTCTAACAAGTAATAATAATAATAACAACAACAACAACAAATAATAATAATAATAATTATAACAAATAATAATAATAATAATAATAGTCGCCGCCAATGAAGAATCAATGGTAAGCGGCTGTTGCGATAATGCAAATTCTTTTACAAAGGTTATCGAAAGAGGTGGAGATTACTAGAAATCTGGGGAGACTTGTCACTCAGACTCCAGGAAACACCACAAGATGTTTTTAAAGAACAATCTTTGATGATGGCTTGTGTGAATACTCCTAGTGAGTAAATAATATAATAATAATAATAATAATAATAATAATAATAATAATAATAATAACAATTAATAATAAGAAGTAATATGATTATTCTATTCTTTAGCTTCATCTTTCCTCTTCTGCAACATCGTTTGAATAATTTCTTCCCATGATTCTCACATATCCCTCCATAAAAATGACAGAAGATGGTTATCGAGCTCAAATGTGAAGTAACGGCCAACCAATTCCACCCAATAATTTAATTTAACAAGCTCTAAAAGCTTCCATATCATTAGAAGAAACATTGAAACACTCTTTCATGAAAAGATCGTATCATTCTTTCCATGGCCAATTTTATTCCCATACACTTTTTGACATGAATAATTTACTGAGGAAACCCCCAAGAATTCACGTGTGTTCATAAAAGGTCACTGAAGAATCCAGTTAACAATGTTGACAAAAGTTTTTTACACGAAAGCGAATTAAGACTTAAGTTTTATGTATCAAGAGTCTTATGTAATATTTTACCAATCTGCTTCAGTTATTTGTGTTTCCTTTTAAAGAAAATGTAGATTTTAATGAGGTAAATTTAATACGATAGCGTGTGTGTGTTATTAAACAAAAAAAATTGGTGTCGCTGTTGAGGCAACGCTAATAAAAATGATTTGTTCTTCCTGGCCTTTTGGCCAAGATCAAAGTGTAGTATCTGTTCCGGCATATACTGCAAGCAAAGACCATATGTGGGGAAAACCCCACATATAAGACCTTGGTCAATGTAGGGGCAACCCTTCATACCAATTGTCACTATCCAGCTCCCCTACTCCCCGGAGAGTTGGTCCCCATTTCCCCTCTACTCCTCACTTTAAAAATCGGCCTTGTGCCTAATTTGCTCAGTGGGGGAGCAAATAAATACCTCAAAGTATAGTTCTGTTCTTCAGATGCTATATTTCAATTTCTTCTCTCTCAGTGGAGGAGAAATCCTTTACGACTAAGACAATTTTTGTTCTTTTTCTCCACGTTAAAAAACGACACTGGTGTCTAAATCTGTCCTGTGGGGAGGCATTGTAAATAGGTACTATATTTAATGTAACAAAGTTTAAATATTACAAAAGTAACTGGGAAAAGTTATTTCTGATTCAATTACAAAATGTCCTGGAAATGTCCCTTCTGAATAATTATAAAATGCACTGGAAATGTCTCTTCTGATTAATTATAAGATGCCCTGAAAAATGTTCTTTCTGACTATTTTTTTTTTTTGTCTACTTGCCTCCCCAGAAAGGCAGCGTTGGACATGAGGTCGGTTAAAAATTTGGGGGGAAACCAGCTCCCCAAAAGGGGCACTATGGTCAGTAATAAAAATAAAAATTGTATCAGTAATGAAGGATTTCTCCTCCATTAACCAAGACCAAAAAAAGGTGGGGAGTAAGTTACTGGAATGCTTAGACTGCTACTACACTCATAAATTCATGTTGAAGCAATGGTTGCCTAATCCCTAACCGTGTTAATGTTTTTATGTATTAATTTCGAAAAAATGCTGAAACAGTTTATGATTTAAACATTACTTTATTTCAAGTATATTTTAAACAGTGGGTGGGGGATATGAAGTCAGTCCCGAAAATGACTTAAACTGTTTACGATTTAAACAACACTTTATTTCATGTATATTTTTAACAGTAGTATGGGGGGATATGAAATCAGTCCCGGAAATGACTGAAACCGCTTACTCATTAAACATTACTTTATTTAATGTATATTTATAACAGTGGAGTGGGGGATATGAAGTTAGTCCCGGAACGAGCTGAAGCAGTTTACTATTTAGACATTACATTATTTCATGTATATTTTTAGCAGTGGGTTGGGGATATAAAGTCAGTCCCAGAAATGACTGAAACAGTTTACGATTTAAATTTTACTTTATTTCATGTATATTTTTAATAGTGAGGTGGCGGACATAAAGTCAGTCGCAGGTTTGAATGAGATGAGGGCAAATATATACTAGCAGAAAGCATCGTCTTGTATTGAATGAGATGGGTGGAAAACATATAGTAGCAGAATACCTAGTGTCATCTGGGATTGAATGAAATAGGTGAAATATATATACTAGCAGAATATGCAGCGTCACCCGGGATCGGATAAGATAGGTGGAACATATATACTATGAGAATACCTGGAATTGATGTGTTTGTAATGAAATTATCAGCCCAGGCAATATATCAAAGTTATTGTTTTAGTCAGGGGGAGCGACACAGTGGGTTAAAGTTATGAAAATTATTATCGAAATTAGTAACATATCCAAGAATTATGAACAATGATGAAATGTGAGTTACTTGATTGTTGTGTTTGTAATGAAAGAATAAGCCCAGGAAATATATCAAAGTTCTAATATTAGTAGGAGGGGGCAGAATGTGGGTTTTTAATTATGAAAAATGATTGTCGAAATTAGTAACATATCCAAGAATTATGAAAAATGATGAAATGTGAGTTAATTGATTGGTGTGTTTGTAATGAAATAATCAGTCCAGACAATATATCAAAGTTATTATTTTAGTAAGGGGGAGGCTGTAAGGTGTGTAAAACTTATGAAAAATTATTGTCGAAATTGGTAACATATCCAAGAATTATGAAAAATGATTAAATGTGAGTTAATTGATTGGTGAGTTTGTAATAAAATAATCAGCCCAGGAAATATATCAAAGTTATTATTTTAGTGAGAGAGGGCAATAAGGTATGTTTAAATTATGAAAAATGATTGTCTAAATTAGTAACATTTACAAGAATTATGAAAAATGATGAAATGTGAGTTTATTGACTGGTATGTTTATAATAAAATAATCAGCACAGACAATATATCAAAGTTATTATGGTAGTAAGAGAGGGCGATAAAGATTGTTTAAATCATGAAAAATGATTGTCGAAATTATTAACATATCCAAGAATTATGAAAAATGATAATATGTGATTTAATGCATTAGTGTGTTTGCAATGAAATAATCAGCCCAGACAATACATCAAAGTTATTATTTTAGTAAAGGAGACGATGATGTAGGTTAAAATGATGAAAAATGATTGTCGATATTAGTATCATATCCAAGAATTATGAAAAATAATGATATGTGAGTTAATTGATTGGTGTGTTTGAAATGAAATACTCAGCCCAGATAATATCTCGAAGTTATTGTTTTAGTAGTGAGTGGTTAATAATGTGGGTTTAACATATAAAAAGTGGTTGTCGAAATTAGTAAAATATCCGAGAGTTATAAAAATTGATGGAATGTGAGTTAATAGATAGTTGTGATTTTTATGAAATAATCAGCCCAGACAATATATCAAAATTATTTTTAGTAAAAGAGGGCGATAAGGTGTGTTTAAATTTTAAAAAAACTATTGTCGAAATTTGTAACATATCCAAAAATTACGAAAAATGGCGAAATGTGAATTTATTCATTAGTGTGTTTATAATAAAATGATCAGTCCAGAGAATGCATCAAAGTTATTATGTAAGTAAGAGAAGGCGATAAGGATGGTTTAAATTATGAAAAATGATTGTTGAAATTAGTAACATATCTAAGAATTATGAAAAATGATAATATGTGATTTAATGTATTAGTGTAAGTGTAAGTGTAGGTAACTTTTTAATCCATCTTTAGTTCTACATGCACATATGTGACATAAAAACCCTCCTTCTTGTAAAGTTAATCGCATTATAATATTGTGAATCCTCAAATGTCGTGTCAGGCCACTTTTACATTTGCAGATTAGACCACAAATATGAAAACTTAGTGTTGCCGGATGTGCTGTAAAAGCCTCCTCATAAGACTGTTGTTCTTTTCTTTGATTGTGTGATTTCAGATGATTTACAAAACCAGCTTTTGACCACATACAGTGCACTTCAGTTCCTGCTGTAATTTCTCTGACATTATATTATCGTCCTACTTTCCTAAAACACGTTTTAAAACAGTAAGATCTACACGCTGCTCTTCAAAAATCTTACAATTTTCTCTGATGGTTTTTCTCCACAGTGATCGATCTTTCGCTTGTGGCTTCCCAGTTATGTAGATCCGTCTCAAGTATTTTCAAGTTGTTTTTCAAAAAATCCTTAAATCTTTTTCTTGGTTTATGTTGTGGTAGTTTACCCCTAACTATCTCGCCATAAAACAGTTGTTTAGGAAGTCTTTTGTCCTCCATCCTAACCAAGTGTTCAGGCCAGCGCATCTGATTTTAAATGATTTTCATTTCTTTACTAGTACTATTCGATCGTCAAGCGTTAGAGTCCTCCAGTTAATATTAAGTATATAACGTCAGTTAATATTAAGTATATAACGTTATATATAACATTAGTTAATATTAAGTATATAACGTTATATATAATGTTAGTTAATATTAAGTATATAACGTTATATATAACGTTAGTTAATATTAAGTATTCTCTAAATACAACAAACCTTTCCAATAACTTGAGATGCCTTCACACGAGGGCAGAGTTAGACACGAGGTCAGTTTTTAATGTGGGGAAAATCCAGCTTCACAAAAAGGGGCACTCTGGATAGGAACAAAAATAACAATTGCCTCAGTCTAGAAGGATTTCTCCTCCATTGATCGAGGACAGAAAAAGTGAAGTGTAATATAGGAACAGACACTACACTTTGTTCCTAATTCTATATGCTGTCCAAGTCTCTGACTAATATAGCAGCGTAGTGATAAGCATGCTTCGTAAATACTTAGTTTTGTTTTTAATGTGATTCCCCGATCTGACCATACATGTTTCTCCAGTTTGTTGAAAGCAGAACTGGCTTTGGATATTCTGTGATTTATCTCCGCGTCACGCGTACAATTCTTGCTCAGCATACTACCCAGATACACAAAATTGTCAGTGACATTTAACTTTTAAAAAAAAGTGTATATATATATATATATATATATATATATATATATATATATATATATATATATATATATAAATTACAATAAGTTTACCAAGTTAATCAAAATGGTAAACTCCAGTGCTTTTTCTGTGCACATTTGAATTTTTCTTTTAATGATTTGGAACTCATTCCATTTGTGATTTTTTTCCAAGGAATTCTGCCTTTTGGATCATTTTGGACCATTTGGAATTTACTCATTGGATTGGAAATTTTTAATTCTACCGTGTTTGGATTTTACCATTCTTGGATTTTTTACCCTTCACCGGACTATCCATTCGTGTGAAATCTTTTTATCATTTTTTTTTTTACCTCCTATTCCCCTTACCTCACTCTTATTTTAACCAAGTAAGATCTGTGACTCACTTGTAGTTTCACTAAATACTTTTACATGCAAAATCCGATCCCGCATTTTGCTAATTCCTGCCCTCTGATGAGAAGGAGAGTATTTCTTCAAAACTCCGCGGATTAAGGACTATCCACTTGTGCTTCCTTTTTAAAATTAAATATGTTTTTAACTCTTTTTCAAGATGTCTTTTAACATGTTTTATTAATCATTTGTTCATATATATATATATATATATATATATATATATATATATATATATATATATATATATATATATTTGTTCGGATCGAGATTTTTAAAGGATTTCTTATAACGGACAAATGTGTTCTTTTGGAAAATGTTTGTGTGCAATATTAATAATAAAAAGAACGAAAAGTATATATATATATATATATATATACAGAGGGAAGGGGAGAGAGATAATAAGTTAAGATAAAGAGTAAAGTTGCATAGGAACTTTATTACATTATCAAGTCAATAACGGTTTCAGAAAGAGGAATAAGAGAGAAACCTCTTTAGTCCGTGGCATTTCAAAACGAAATGCTTCTCGCCAGAAGCTTGTATTATACAGAAGTAAAGGTAAAAAGACAACACCGACTTTAAAAACATTCAGATTAGAATTGGGAAAAAAATTATATGGGGCGGAGATATGATAGGGATAAAAGAGAAAATAGAAAGAAAACAATACGGGCTAAAAGAATATACAAAAGGAAAATGAAATACTAAGAAACTTTTTTTTTATTTATAAAAATACTTTAAAAAATTACAAAACTTTTTAAAACGTCAAAATTTTTCAAAAATTCAAAATAATCTACAATAAATGTTTCCATCAATGTAACCGCCGACATTATTCAGGTGTATCGTGTCGAACTTCGAAATGTTTTTGGAATTTGAACGGAATTTCGAGCAGAACTTTATTTACTTCATGGGGAGGGGGGGTAGCATCCTCGAGTTTATAAAATATATATAAAATATATATAAAATATATATAAAATATATAAAGCA
>NW_027633937.1:0-22401 GCF_053919585.1 Euprymna scolopes
AGTAATCGCTAATGGTGTAAATTGGGTAGAATTTTATTATTTATGGAGACGACTCAACAAGAACTTGTTTACATTGGACTTGAAGGCTACCATATTGTAGCCAGCCGGGAATAAGGCTAGCGAAACAGTATTCCACAGGCAGACTATTCTAGGAAAGAAGCTTTGTTCGGGCAATCTGCGTTTAGATTTAAGCACAGATTGAATAGAAATTAATTATTTATGAGGACGGCTCACCAAGAATTTGTCATAGTAATTTGGAAAGCAGTGCCGCGGTTTTGTTTTCCTTGGAGGAAAGAAACTTTGTTCATATAATTTTCGTAAAGTTTTCGGTACACGTACAAAGTAAGGAAGAATGTTTGCAGTGGTTGTAGCTAGTCGAGTGTTTGCCGTGAATCTTTTACAGTGGAAGAAAACATAGATTGGAGCTCAGCCGAGAACTTTCAATGATAAAAAATATAGAATAGAGATAGATTCGCCATGTCTCTCCTGTCAGAAGGAGTTAGCAGAAAGGGAAAGATGATATCTCCCACTAGATTACGAAGCTGGTTTTGTATGCTGTCAAGGCAGATTTCAAAATAGATTTCGTAGCTTAGCCTTTTCTCTTCCCTGCAATCTCTTTCCTACAGAAGCGACGTTGCCAGCTTGTCTCTGCTTTATCGTTATGTTCATGTCTAGTGCTCGTCTGAGCCCCAATCTATGCCCCTTCATCAAAATTTCACAAAAAACACTCGTCTATCTGAAACCACTATTAATAATTTTTCTTACCCTTTATCTGTGCTTAAAACAAAATCTAGATCAAATGAACAAAGCTTTTTTTTTTTTTACACAATGATCACCACTTATCAAGGCCCGGAAGCTACTCAGGGATAAGGGTTATTGCAAGTACATTACGTTAGTGTGGAGATTTGATGAAGTGTTTACTTAAGGGGGCGGTTCATTAGGAATTTGTTAACATTGGACTTGAAGACATCCAAATTGTAGTCCGGAGGGAAGCAGGCAGACGGAACAGAGTTCCACAGGCGTGCAGTTCTAAGAAAGAAGCTTTGTTCATGGAATCCGCGTTTTGATTTAGGCACAGATATAGAGTGGGGGAAATTTTTCACAGTGGATTCAGCTAGACGGGTGTTTTTCGTGAAAGATTGGCGAGGGGGGACCAGAGATCGGAGTTCAGAGGAGCACCTGCCATGGAAATAACGATAAAATCTTTTTTAGGACTGCACGCCTACGGAACTCTCTTTCTTTGCCAGTTTTTCATCTGACTACAATTTGGTTGTCTTCAAGTCCAACGTAAACAAATTCTTGATGAATCGTCCACTTAAGTAATACAATTTACCAAATTTCCACTACTAACCATTACTATATAATCCCAGTGACTACTGTACACTCAATAACCCTTATCCTCCATTGGTTTCCAGGCCTTGCTAAGTGGTGACCCCTATCTAAACAAAGAAACAGTGCTCTAAGCAGCTCCTACTCATAGGTATCAACAGTCATGAATTTAGCATGTAAGTGGCGCTTATGTAGGTAAAAGAGTATGTTCTCTATACAGCATTCACAACAAAGCGCTTTCCAACTACAAACATCTTTCTATCTAAAACTCTGTACGACATAATCACGTTGACACACCGGTTCTCGTTAAACCAACGAAGTTTAGCAACGTTGAGCATGGTCAGTATCAGTCGGAATACCAGGCGCTGTATGTAGGAGAACGTCGAAACTTTCCTGCAAGAACTGCAAAAAACGCGTCATCTCGCCTGACCGGTTTATATACATGCGACTGAAGATAATTGTGAATTTGATATTCCCTTGACAGTTCTTCCTTTGGAGGAAGCCGGCTCAAACTACTTAGGCTGAATACCGTTGGAATAAAAACGTACTATCTAAAACTCAAGGAAACTTTCATGAGCACGTCAGTCTGTTAAATTTTGCTTCACCAGAACGGTTAAAATCCTATGACGAGGGTTGATTGGAAGTCTCAGAAATAGTTCGCGAATATTTAGCTTCCGGTTGGGTGCCTCAACCCCAACAGAAGCAAAACGATTAGAAAATTAAAATAAAAAATGCATAACAAATGATTACATTCTTATATTATTAGATTTTTGTGTAATTATTAGGGCTGTGACAACAGAATATTCTTTTCATTATTTTGACTCTTGAATATATATCCGTTAATGTCATATGTTTTTATATAGACGGATGTGATTCTAGGTTGATTAAGTGTGTTTAACTGTGTCGGATATATACTTGAGAGTCAAAAGAATGAAAAGAATATGCTGTTGTCACAGCCCTAGTAATTATCACATGACCCAAGTTCCAACCAGAGTTTTCGGCAGTTCCTCATCTTCAGCCATACTAGACAAAAACCTAACTTTTACCCTAACCCTTATTTGCAAACGTCTAGCCAGCTTCTTCTGCCACAGTCATTAAAATACGGATGAATCGTACGCTGTAGGGTGTATTTAACTACAACGTATCATGTTCAATTCTTATCTTAGCACCCGACTTCTTAGGAAATCGCCAAACTATCATGGTATCACATGTTATGCAAACCTGCTGAGAAATATCCGGTCTATCTAAACAAGTAAATACGAATTTCGCTCCGTGTGTCTGGAAAGCTAATTCCTGCTATCTTAATATGAAATTTTGTTTGGTATCTTTTATTCATCATACAAACAAAATTATTTTTTCCAGTCCATCAATACTCCTCCTCCTACGAAACGACCCGATAGTGCAATCTCTTCACGACATAAATATACAAGGTGTTTCAAAAATCTTGGGCCCTTTTCAAGTCCTCGTGTCTGCTTAACTATGAATGAATAATAAGATGAAAGTGAGCCCGTTTTAAATCTAAATGAAAACATTTTTGGAAGACTATTGATTTTGGTTTATGTCCAATAATGGCGTTCACTCAGCCAGAAAAAAGGCGTTCTGAACTTGCAAGAACTGAACCGTGGACAATTGTTGAACATGCATTTCGCAACAAAAAAAAAAAAAAATCATACCCTGTGATATTTTGTGAGGATTTGTGAAATCCTCTCTCCGTCGTCTTTCAGGGCGCTTCACCACCGAATCTACACGACTTCTCCAGTTCTAACTATCCCGCACGACAGTTTACAGGTCCCGAACACTTTCCAATCCTGTGTCCTGTAGCAGGTTGTCAATGTAGGGCATTTTTCTTCTACAACGGTTTGGAAGTCCATCTGTTGTTGTCCAGAGAACTAGCTTGTTGGTTTCGTCTTCGTTGTGTCCCATGCAATAACCGGCTACTTTCATCCTTCTCTGCTATACCTTCATTGATACTATTGGTAGGTCACAATAAAGCCTTTGGTTTGCTGCGTGGCTCCTCCATGATGTATTGAGGGCCATCCTGAGCATCTGTGTGTAACAGCCATCCAGTCTCTTCTTCAACGCATTTGTAAGAGTCCATGTCTCAGCACCATAGAGAAGGACCGTTTCTACAGTGGCAACAAAGAGTCTTACTTTCAACTTTTCTGAGAGAGTGGATGGCCATATCTTCCTCAACTTGTGCTTGTGAAATGACTGGTCTATGTGCCTCCCATTCCAAAAGATGTGGATGAGCTAAAGGCCAGAATAACAGAAGCGGCTGAAAATATTGACAATGCAATGCTGGGACGCGTTTGGCAAGAATTGGGCTATCGGCTTGATGTATATCGTGTGACCAATGGTGCTCACCTTGAACATTTTGAACATTTCATGAAAGACTTGAGATTACACACTTTCTGTATAAACCATATGCGTTTTTATATGCTTAATAGTTCTTGAGATATTCAATGTCAAAATGCGCTCAAGACTTTTGGAACACTCTGTATAATGCCGTTATGCTGCTTACACGCTGACTACATGCTCGTTTTCAAGTTCAATATTAAAAAAAAAATAGCAGTTCTCTTAAATAATAAATTTCTACACGATAACTAGATGTATGTGAATCTGGGTCTTCCTATGCTCGTGTGCCCGTGCCACGGAGTTCATAGCAATACATTTCTCATCAGCAAAAGCATAGACGTCGCTCACTGATGGTAGTATAGTATGTCAGGTAGGTTGCCATAAAGTTGAGCTTCGCAGGATGATCTTGTCAAGGTATATTTTACACTGTTCCCAGCATACGTGTGCTCGTGCCGTCTAGCTTTCCTTCCAATCTTTTGGGGAGTGTCCAAGTTATAGAACCGTAACAAGGACCGACTCCACCACTGCTCTGAAGAACTGCTTTTTCAGTTTGTCAGTTAGCCTTGAAGTCTGCATTGACAGCACCTTTTCGAATGCAGCCTATGCCTTAGAGATGCGAATTTCAATCTCTCTCTCTCTCTCTATCTCTCTATCTCTCTCTCTCTCTCTTTTTGGAGCCTTCTGTCTAGGTACGTAAACTCTGTCACTTCTTTAAGTGTTGTTCTATTTAGAGCTTTGATCCCCTCCTTATCTGCATTAACGTAAACCTGGTCAAAAATTTACTATATGTGTTTTTGAAAGACAAAAAATTATTCTACATTTGAACACGTGCAATTAAAAGGGGGTATTATTTAGCGGGAAAATACTGTTGCGAAGTTTTTTTTTCTTTTCTTTTTTGTAAAAATGTATATAATTTTTCATCTAGAAATGCATCCGTATTGAAACATTTAAAATCAGATTATTTAACACCTCTCTTTTTTATAACACAGCTGGCACTGCCTATTTCCTATGACGTGTCATGACGTAGACAGTAAACAATGACTTGAGTAGGTTAATATGCATGATAACCAAATAATGTCATCTTTGGCCTAGTTTTATAAATCCCTCGACAATTTCTTTGAGAATTGAAACAGAAAATTAATACTCCCCTGACAGTCGTCTATCGCCTGATCGTAGCTATAACACTTTATTCTACAACGTCAGCCGGTTACGGGACCTTAGTGGAACGGCCTTCTATTAACGTAAGCCACGGCCTAAACCTGGTATTGCAATACAATTCGGTCGGTTGACAGAGAAAACAAACCCAGACACGTGTTTCTTTTTATCTATTTTTATTTTATTTTCATTTTATTTTATTTTTATTATATTTATTTATTTGGGAGGGGGGCGAACAACGCGGAGGTGGAGTGAGAAGGAAAACAAACGAGCAAAACAGAGAAGGATTTAGGATCGAAAATTGTGAGGCGAGGCGATCAAAATGAGTGAGAAAGATGGGTCAGTTTTCAAAGGTGATTTCTGTGTTACATTCGTTTCAACGAGAATGGCATCCAAGTTTGCCCTGGTCGAGGTATTAACATCATATTTCATTTGTCGTTTATACTTATTTTCCTTATTTAGTAGATGAAAAAAATTGAATGCCCTTGTGCTATGGAGGATATCAAATACGATAAGAGCAAAAATTCACACACACACACACACACACACACACACACACATATATATATATATATATATATAATTTAAAGGAGATTAGAACAATAGTCTAAAGAGCTGAGTGTATTTCAATGTAACAGTGAAATTACTAGTTTAATTAAAATACTGGAAAGAGAAAGTGCTCGTTGTAATTTAGATATATAATAAGCTCGATAGGTAAATATCCTAGAGCTAATTCAAAATTAAGTAATGTGATTGATAATTTAAAATTTAAAAATCAAATTATAATTAAATTAAAAATCTGTTTCATAAGAAGGAACAACAACAAAATCAATTATCTGTACGATCGTTTCGGAAAACGGATATATATATATATATATATATATATATATATATATATATATATATATATATATATATATACTAGCAAAAGTACCCGTCGTTGACTGAGTTCAAAAACAGCCTACAGAAAATGAACTCTGATTTATTAAAGTATGATAAAAGTATCTTGTACCTCTATAAGGCCACCAGTCGTCCATATATGGAGTGCTGTTGTAACATTTGGGCTCGTGCATCTGCTCCTAATGTCTCACTCTTGTATATGGTTCAAAAGAGAGCCGGCAACCTCATATATTCCGAACTGTAATCTAAGCTTCAGCCTCTGTCCCATCAACGAAACGTTGCATCGCTCTGCCTGTTTTACAAATATTTTAATGGTGAATGTTCTGTACTTGTGCCTCCTCGACGTAAATATCCCCGACAAACCCAAGCAGCTAAATCCCACCCCTACACAGTAGAGATCCCTAGGTATCAGAACGCCTTCTACTCCAATAGTTTCTTTCCCCAGAACGGCTAGACGTTGGAACTCTCTTCCGGGATTCTGCTTTCCCAACTGCACTGACATGCAGAAGTTCACGTGTAATGTGAATAGATATCTTGCTACTCATTTCCCTTCATTATATCCCTGCAACTTATGCCCCCGGTTGTAGCCCTTACTTCTACGTGGCACTGTTCCTTGATTGAGGTGAAAACTGAATAAAAAAACAAAACAAAAACAAAAAAAAAAAATGAATTATATTAGAAATAATTATGGGATGAACTCAATCGATGCCTCCATTCAGCCTCGAAAGACAAAGGATACCCCTGTAGGGACCATTGTGCGTGTAATTGTGAAGCAAGGGTGGCGCAATCCCTAACCACACCTCTCCTGAATCGACACTGTTTGGGTCCAGCGGCAAGGAAAAGACCAGGACGGCTGGAAACAATGCCGAGATAAGCAGAGATCATATTCAGCACCTTGAAATTCCAAATGGTTACCCATTTAGTACTGACCAGACTCAACCTTGCTTAACTTCGGTGATCCAGCGGGAATCGGAGTGTCAACGTGATTATCCGGGGATTAAATAAAGAGGAAGGGGACTAATAAAGAACATGAAAGGAAACACTGAAAATTAGAAGTCGGGGAATGAATATAAGTGGGATATATATAGAGAAAACTATAAAAAGCAATAAAAGAAACAATATATTGAAGGTAGAGATAAATACAAATGAAATTGTCGCCCCCCCCCTCACAAAAACCGACACTACAGATTTATATTAAAATTTTTATTAAAAAAATAAATTCAGGTAACTTGATTACGTAGTAGAGCAAACATCTATTATATGTAGCCGCTTTCAGCCCCAATCACCGCCTCAATACGGGTCCGGAACTGGGGGAAAATACCCAGAAGAAGGCTCTGATCAGGCTGGCTTTGGTGTTGTGTGAGCTTGTTGGTATTGTTCTGGACGTATGACCACACGAACTAGTCCAGCGAGATCAGATCAGAGGAAGAAGAGGACCAGTGAGAGGAGGGTACAAAGTCGTAGCACTCCTTCTGAAGCCAAGCCTGGGTCTCTTTGGACGTGGGCCGACGCCGAGTCCTGCTACCACACTCAGAGCCTTCCAGCGCCCGTCTGTTAGCACCAGGGGATCACCACACACTTCAGCACACCCAGGTATACTTTTGAGTTGACTTTTAAGCCAACTTCGAAGATGTGAGGCGACATGATGTGGCCCTCACTTGAAACCACACCAAAGACCATAACCGTAGTTGGAAACTTTATTTTAATCACATAGGACACGTCACTGTTATCTGGATTCGTATTTTGAGGCTGCTAGCAATTGTCCTGTTGTCATTTCTTAGATTGGTAGAGAGCATGTTGTATAGCGGCGCATCTCTCACCTCGCTCGTTGAACATTGTGTCACTTTCAAACATCATAAAAGGCTCCTATCGCTCTTGTGATTTGTACGCAACTGGCCAACTAGTAGATTGTCTGCAAGAAAAAACGAAAACCAGTTTTCACCAAACGGAAATGGAATCATGTCGTCTTTTCAAAGGCAAATTTTTTTTTGCCCCACCCTGTGTATTAACAGTATTATTCAAGAATTACTCTTTTCCATGTGTATCTTGTCGATTATATGAAGCTTTGGGTTAAATTTGGGAATTTGTATGGAATTTCAAACTAAAGCCTTTACTTACTGTAAGGGGGTAACTTGTTCTCATTCTGTCAGCAATTACCAGATAAAATTCATAACTAATCCGTAATTGTTTCCTTAGTATCGATTGCACCGACGATCGAACTTTTGACCTTCAAAAGACTGTCAGTAAGAATTGATTAAGCTTAGCACTTTTATACGCTGCACTACAAGTAGAAGTTATGAGGTGTTTTACATGAGTGTCCAGACGTTTTTATACAGGCATATGAAATTGTAGACTCTTATACATTCAGTATAATAATGCTATACATCCTATGAGATGATTGACCAACTTTTATGAATTTAGGTTCAAACGAATAACTAAAGCAGGAATTGGAATACACGCTACTAAAGTCTTATTTTCACAGCTGGCGAATTTCCAAAATGTAATCCGAACGTGAAGACACCCTAGATGAACGATATGCAATAAAATTGTGTTTTAAACTTAAAAAAAAATGCAACAGAAACGTATAGAATGCGTTTGATTACTTTCGGGCCATCTTGGATGAATAGAGCATCAGAGAAGTGGCATAAGAGATTCAATGAAGACAGGAAGTCTGTGAGGGATGATGAGAGATGTGACAGGAGTAAGGAAGTCATAATACTAGAGTTTTTTTTAGTCAAATAAAGAATTTCATGGATAAGAACCGTCGTATGTCTATGGAGACGATTCGTGCACAATTTGATATAAGTGTGGGAACTGCACACACAATTATTCGCGAGGAATTGAAGATGCGGAAGATTTGCGCGAATGAATTGGTCTACAACTCCATCCTTACATTCGGACTATCATTTTTTATCTTTATTAGTTGTTGTTTCATGACGTTTCAGCCAACTATTGATCTGCCCTTCGTCAGGTGGTAACCGCGACGGATAGGAACTTCGAATCTCCTGACTGCATTCTCAGCAATCACTGCCATCCGTAATTGTCGTCTCACCAGGTTTTTGGCCAAGTAAGCCTCTGGCCAGCTTTGGGTAGGATTGAAACCGCTATCTTCAGATAATTCTCATCTAGAACTGTAGAGATTCAACGTCTCTATCAACTGCGCCACAGGACCCGAAGGGCGATTAAGGTTGGATTTTTTTATCTTATAAATCAATGCTTGGCAGTGATTGCTGAAAATGCAGTTAGGAGATTCGAAGTTTTTATCCGTCACGGTCACCAACTGACGAAGGCCAGAGGAATAGTTGGCCGAAACGTCGCGAAACAACAACTAATAAAGATGAGAATAATAGTCCGCAATAAATAAACTAATATAAATAATACTCATCTCAATAATGAATTCCAATTAAAATAATATATAAACTGCATCCTTGTCACAGACTATTTGAAAAAAATGGGCATTAAGACAGTTTCTGGTTGTTTGTATTGGTTGTTTTTGTTTTACGGCATATCAACCCTTTTCAGGTTATTTAATGCCGAATACAAAGATTTTGAAGAAAAATTTTTTAATAGAATATATTTATTGTTTTCAAGTCGGTTTCTATTTAACCCATAGTTGGGACCCTAACAGGTACTACCAGTCCGGATCAGAGTGGACCTGGGAGCAAGGGTAATTAAAGGCTGGCTCCACACTCCCCAAAACCTGCAAGCTTGGGCCTCACCACTGGATATAGTTTAAGGTCATATCCAGGACTGACAAGACAGTTTCTCACCCTTCCTATAGTCCAGATCTTTTGGTCATTCCTTTATCTCAAAGAAAACCTTCGAGGCTGCCATTATGAGACAACTGAGAAGATGAAAGAAGCTGTAGCGAGAGTCATTGCCACATTTACACAAGAGAACTTTCATGATGCCTTCTAGAAGTTGTTGGAATGGTACAACAAGTGCGTTGCTTCGGACGGGACTCTAGTTTTATATGCGCACTATAAATTAAAGTATTTATACGAAAAAAAGTCTGGAAACTTATTGAAGGCACGTCATCTAAACACGTTCGAAACATGCAGATTCGTTTTTCTTCTTGCGATATTTCGAAGACATTTTGTCATTTTATTTATTTGTAATCTTGTGGCGATTTATTTTCGAACCCAACGAGAAATTAAATTTGTTTAAAGTTGGTTTTGTTTTTCTCATTTACCTACTTGTTTGTTTTTATTTCGTTTGTCTTGCTAATGCGAAACGCAAGAGAATAGCAAGAGTTGCCTTGCTGAATCCTAAGGGAGGGGAAGAGAGATATGGAAAGAGAGAGAGAGAGAGAGAGAGAGAGAGAGGGAACAAACGAAAATGAAAGAAAGAGAAAGAGAAACGACAGATGGCAAGACAGACAGAAAAAATGGAGAGAGGGAGAGAATTAGAGAGAAGGAGAGAATTAGAGAGAGATAGAGAGAGACAGAGAGAGAGAGAAAGGAAAGATAAGGAGAGGATAAAGACAGAGACAGGGGAGACAGAAAGAAAGTGGACGATACAGAGAAAGAGGGACATAAAATTGAAAATAACAAATACAGAGAGAAAGAGTAAGAAAAGGGGAGAGATAAAAGAGGGAGAAAAGGAAAGGGTAAGAGGATAAGAGAGAGAGAGAGAGAGAGAGAGAGAGAGAGAGAGAGAGAGAGAGAGAGAGAGAGAAAGAGTAAGGAAGAGAAAAAAAACGAGAAACCGAGAGGGAGAGGAAGAAGAAAGAGAGAGAGAGAGAGAGACAGACAGAAAAACAGGTGTGTATGTGTGTGTATCTGTGTGTGAGAGAGAAAGAGAAAGAGAGAAAGAGAGAGAGACAGAGAAAGAGAAAGAGAGAAAGCGAGAGAGAAAGAGAGAGAGAGAAAGAGATTAAGAGAGAGAGAGAAAGAGAGAGATAGAGAAAAAGATAGAAAGAGAGAGAGACAGAGACAGAGAAAGAGAGAGAGAAAGAGAAAGAGAGAAAGAGAGAGAGGGAGGGGGCGATAATATCGTTTTCTGAGTCACTAGAGCACTGCACACTACCCACTTGAACCCGGTTTAAAATCTATCTGCATCTGTCCACACTGACAAGTCGTTGAGATGACGAAACAAATGCGCTGGATACCCATATTTCAGATATATACGTTCCCGTATACGTGGAGCATTCGATGGGGGGAAATAAGTATAGTTATTTAGCTTAAAAGTAATACTGTTTAATAGAGTAAATAAGAAATAATAATCTAGAATCTTAATAGCAACTATTCGTCCATGTATGCATTGTTTAGACATCTTAATCCGTTCATCCACCACTATCCCCTCACTTTTATATAGGGCCCTAAAAGAGTCTCAAATCTAATTGATCCCACACTATCTGCCAGGCTCCAACCTCTGTCCCATCGCCGTAATGTCGCATCTCTGTGCCTGCTTTACAAGCACTTTAATGGCACGTGCTCTGATGAACTTACAGCACGTATGTCCCCTCGGCGTACATACTCTCGCTTTCATCGTACTACTAAACATTGGAATTACCTCCCTGTTTCCTGCTTCCCTGATTATACTGACGTCCAGAAGCTTAAATCATCGTCATATCGTATAATTTCGACGATTCTACTGTTGGCATTGGTTTCCCCGATATATTGCTTGTGTCATAGTTATTTCTAGAGATACATTGTGGATTACGAGAACGACCACGTGAAGATTGATAACATCGTAAGCGAAAGTGATATCTTGTGGAACCGTCTGGATTCGAACCTGAGACACAAAGGTTGTAAGTCCCTGTCGTTAACCACTAGACGATCGTCACCTTCCAGAAGTTTAAATGTAATGCCAACAGGCATCTCCTTGTGAGATACGATGGAAAATAGTGCCTTGTTTGGAGTGAAAGAGAGTTTTAAAAGTACAGTACAAGAACAAATGACTTAGCAAGATGTCGTTATAATTTGGATTCTTGTAAGCTTAAATGGTTGTCAGGAATCACGTATGAAATATTTGAATATTTGCATCTGGCCTAAAACTACACACGGTATTAATACGTTCAGCTCGACATGCGTGCGTGAGAGAGGACCTAGTTGTACTGCTGCTGCTACCGTTGAGATGAAAATCGACAGTGCGCCCTGAAGTGCATCGGTTTTAATATCTTTGCACGCTGCAAGTGCGGGTGTGAGTGTATGCGTCTCCACAGCCTCCTTTCCGCTTAGAATAGGTAGCGACATTAGTGAAATTGCAAACCTAAGCAAAGTGCACCCGTTTTTCTTTTCCATTTTCCGATTCTGTTGATATTTGGGATTTTCCATTTGCAAACTTTTCAAAGTCAGTCTATCTATCTATCTATCTATCTATCTATCTATCTATCTATCTATCTATCTTTATATATATATATATGGCAATTAAGCTGCACGGAATAGTCCGCGTTTCATCACCGCTAGGATTCATCAGATCAGGCTTATAAGCCTGGTGAATTCTATCGTGGATGAAACGCAGGATATTCTGTGTAGCTTAATTGCCATATATATTTTATAACTTCCTACATAGCTCTCCCTACGTATTGAGCACTGTTGAAGTAAATACTTAAAGTTTACGCATAAATTTATACGTTCGTATACTAATTTGTGTGAGTAAATCATATATATATATATATATATATATATATATATATATATGTGTGTGTGTGTGTGTGTGTGTGTGTGTACTAGCAGGTAGACCTGACGTTGCCCGGGATTGAATGATGATCAACGAATATGTAATTCTACATTGCACTCTAGAGAACCTACTGTTTCTTTTATAAAATTATTTTATATAAACTTCTTTCCAGTTAACGAAAAACAAACAAACAAAAAAAGCATTTACGTGCGAGGTTTGAACCTACAACCCACATCATACAAAAAAGAAAAAAAAAAAGAATAAAAATAAACAAATAAAAATAAACAAATAAAAAAAGACGCTACTGTTCTATCATTGTTGCTAAATGATGATATTGAAAAAATGATTTTACAGATGATAGATCAATTAAAATAACGGTTTCGATTATCAATTATCGGTAATTATCGGGGGGGTATTCTGAGACCAAAATTTAACAATATCACTCCTCGACTTATATACACTAACGCTCTCTAAATTTGAAAGGGTACCGGTTGAGCCATTTCTGAGTCAGAGTAACGAACTCTCACACACACAGGCAAAATTGTATTTACATAATTGTACAGAAATATTTATAAATTATGAATAATTATTTTTATACCTACAGACACTAACGTTTATGCTTTCGCAATCATCAATGCCGAAAGTGATGATTCAACTGGCTGAAGGATCCGAACGCCTCAACGAAGCCACCTTTGGCTCCGCTAGCGAGGGCCTAAACCCATATATAAACGTCAACGGTGCGGAACGAAGTGGAATTTTAACATTAAGAAGGCTTAACGTTAATTCAGACGATCTCTGTGATGGAGCGACAGAATATTGCGATCTCGCAACGAAGCCAGCTAACCGACTTTTTAAATATTTCCCAAACTATACTCCAGATTAAAGAATTAATTTTTTTAAAGGGTCGAAATAATCATGAATTATAAATAATTGTTACACACACACAAGCGCCCGTTATACATTTAATCTAGTTTATAGCTGTTTGTAAATTTCTATTGCTATTTAAGTTTTTAATAAATAAATTGCTCTATAACTTTCTGCCGGTCTCCTCCTCTTTATTTTGATTCTCTCTCTCTCTCTCTCTCTCTCTCTCTCTCTCTCTCTCTCTCTATATATATATATATATATATATATATATATATATATATATATATATATATATATAATTTTTTTTTTTGTTAGCGATACTTTCTTGAATGCATTCAATTATTTATACGAAGGTGAATTTTGACCTAAATGCGTGTTGGGAATAATTTTCCCTTTGACCAATTTTGTACCCCCTAAATGGGGAGGGGCATATATATTATTTTAAAATATAATTATCCACTGACAGGTGTTTCGTCGTCTACAGCCACTCTGATGAGTCGTAGACGACGAAATACGTGTCAGTGGATAATTATATATATATATATATATATATATATATATATATATATATATATATATATATATATACTAGCATTTCAGCCCGGCGTTGCCCTGGTGTTTGGAGGTGTATGTTGAGAAAAAAAAGAAAAAAAAGAAAAAAAAAACGAAAAAAGAAAAAAAGCGGTCAACTTTTTTAACTTTGGCCCCTATTATTTATAGTTTTGGGTTCAAATGATGTTATTAAGTTAGATTTGTGTCCAAGGGACCTATATCTAAAATTTCAAGTGTTTAGACCAAAAATTGTCGGAGGAGTTTGGTAGAGTTCTCAAAGGTCAACTCGTTGAACTTTGCCCCCTTAACAGCCAAATTTCTTGGCAAAAACTGACCAAAAAGGTTTTTTCCAAATCTCAGTACCCTGTATATCAAATTTCGAGTCTGTAGACTGAAAATTGCGTTATTGCGTAGGGAAATGTACACACACACACACACAGACACACACACAGAGACACGTTCATTTTATATATATATATATATATATATATATATATATATATATATATATATATATATATATATATAATGCATGTGTTTGGATATGCTGAAAAGAAAGTTAAGCATACGTTTTCCCCCTTAAAAGACATTTTGAATTCTGATAAGACAACACATAAGAAATGAAATAAATAAATAAACATCAATTTCAAATCAATTACTTTTAATTTTGTACACACACGTGCGAACATGCGCTCGCGTCCGTGCTGTGTGTGTGTGTGTGTGTGTGTGTGTGTGTGTGTGTGTGTGTGTGCAGATTGAGTTTCTAACCTGATGAACCGGTCACTATTAATTTCGGTATAAATAGTTAAGTCTACACGGTAAGTAACATGGGCACATCATTGTTCACTCACTAGGAGTTTTAACTCAGACAAGAATATTAAGAATACTCTTTGAGAACAACTTGTCGTCCTCCCTGGAGTTTGAGTGACAACAAGTCTCCCCAAATTTCAAGTACTCTCCACATCTTTCAATACCATTTGAAATTTAATTTACGTTATCGCAACAACCGTTTACCATTGGTTTCTCGTTGGCAGCAGTCATTGGTGCTCACTGTAATTTGATTTGCAATAAGCCTCCGCAAGGTCCCAGTACTCTTCTCACTCATCCAGCGGAGGTCTGGTTAATGCTTTCTCTCCTCGATCTTTCCATCCTCCTTGACCCTTCGACTATTTAGTGCCGGTCGTACTGACGCCCGTTTCCGTAAATTTTTACGACGTGCCCCAACGTATTATAAAAAAAAAACAACCTCTTCATGTTAAGAATGGCTTTCGGAATAAACCCCCCCCCAACCTCGAAAGCCGTTATTAACATGGGGAGGCTGGGGGGGTGTTTATTCCGAAAGCCGTTCTTAACATAAGGTTGTTGGGGATGTTTATAAGTTCGCTGGGACAGGTTGTAAAAAATGCCCCAGTTTTTTTGTTTTTTTTTTGGAGGGGGGGTATTATTATTATTATTATTAATAATAATAATAGTAGTAGTAGTAGTAGTAGTAGTAGTAGTAGTAGCATCTTCTTTTCTCAGTCTTCCATTATTTTTCGCAAAATTCCAGCGGTTCCAATAATAATAATAATAATAATAATAATAATAATAATTGTTATTATTATTATTATTAAAAAAATTTCCAAGATGTGTGTGCGCATGTGTGTGCGTGCGTGTATGTGTGCTTCTGTGTGCGTGTGTGTGTGTGCGTGTGTGTGCGTGTGTGTGCATGCATACATGTGCGTGTGTACGCGCGTGTGTATGTGTGAGTGTGTATGCGTGTGTCTGTGTGTGTGCAAGTGTGTTTGTGTGCGTGTGTGTGTGTGTGCGTGCGTGTGTGTGTGCGGCCGTGTGTGTGCGTGTGTATGCGAATGTCTGTGTGTGTGCATGTGTGTGTGTGTGCGTGCGTACATGTACGTGTGTGCGCGTGCGTACATGTGCGTGTGCCAGCGTGCGTACATGTGTCTGTGTATTTGTGTGTGTGCGTGTTTGGTGTGTGCATGTGTGTGTACGCGCGTGCGCGCGCGCTTGTGTGTGTGTGTGTGTGTGTGTGTGTGTGTGTGTGTGTGTGTGTGTGTGTGACTTCCTTACTATAAACAATATAAATAATAAATCAAGTAAATAATTTGGCTGTTTCGGACTACTTAGCTTTTGTCGGGATCTAATACGTCGAAATCGATGGAAGAATCCACACACGCGCACACAAATACTCTCTCTCTCTCTGTCTCTGTCTCTCTCTCTCTCTCAAACACACACACACAATACGCACTAACACGCACACACACGCATATATATAAGTGTGTGTGTATGTATGTATGTATGTATGTGTGTGTTTGTGTGTGTGTGTGTGTGTGTTTGTGTGTGTGTGTGTGTGTGTGATGCATAGTTACTTTCTAGTTTAAATTCCATTTTAGAACACACTATAATTACTGAATGGTATCGTCGTCAAATTTATAAGGAAAAATGACGAACCATTTCAAATAATCTATTGCCTTATTGTTCAAACAGAATTGATAGCAATTCTTAGTCTGATAAGTTCACTCCGTAACGAAACACGAACGTTTCTGTATGTCTTGCTTAGCATAAGTATATTTTTCTAGAGTAATTAATTAACCCTCGCTACACGTGTGCTCACCATGCTTTCGGCGAATAGTTCAACTAATGTTATAGTGCGAGCCTAAACATGCAGCAGTCTCGCAACTCAGTTGATACTACGATTTCGGCTTAAAGCATTTCTTTGTGAATATTGAATATATATATATATATATATATATATATATATATATATATATATATATATATATATATATAAATAATTTGAGGTTGCTATTTTTCAAAGGTAAGGTAACTAGTGAAATATAACGAGGTTTATACAAGAATGCTGAATACCGGGGTAGAGCAAGTACATGGTTATCTTGGTTATTGTGTGGTGTATACACACACACACACACACACACACACACACACACACACACACGCACACACACACACGCGCGCGCACAGACACACACCCACACACACATGTTGGGACGATTAATCGGAATCGGGAATCGGAAAAATCGGATTATTTGAGGGTATCAGAATCGGTATCGGAATCGGAAAATTTATACCGATGTTCCAATGCCAAAACGATTATTTTTTTAATGTATATATATATATATATATATATATATATATATATGTGTGTGTGCGCACGCGCGCTTCATCCAGTCTCTAGAGACAATGGTTACGCCCTGTAAGGGTAGCTTTGCGTGTAATTGTGATGCAAGGATTGCGCAATTCCCAACCACACCTCTCCTGAATTGACACTTCTTGTCCAGTGTCAAGTGCTAGACGTAATGGAAACAATGCCGAGATAAGCGGAAAGCTCATACAGCACATGGAATTCCCAAATAGTCACCCATTTTAGTATTGACCAGGCTGGACGTTGCTTAACTTCGGTGAAATAACGTGAACCGGTGTGTAAATTATATATTTGTGTTTGAACGTGAATTATATATATTTGTCTGTGTGTGAGTGTGTGTATGTGTGTTCCTTCTATCCATCTCTCTATCTCTCTGTCTCTCTCTCTCTCTCTCCCTCTGTCTCCGTCTCTTTTTCTCTCTCTCTCGCTCTCTCTCTCTCTATCTATCTATCTATCTATCTATCTATCTATCTATATATATATATATATATATATATATATATATATATATGTATAAACATAACATACACATTGCATCCTATCTACCCTGCATCGTTAGGATCCTCAAAAATATTTTGATAAGAAAACTAAGCCTTTGGCGTCCAAAAAAGAGGCGTCACACACACGAAAACGCACACATGCACGCACGCGCGCACACACATACACACACAGGCCGCACGAACACACACACACTCAAGCAGACAAGCACACGCACAAACGCACGCATACACACAGGCACGCACACATAAGCTCGCGCACACACAAACGCACAAGCACGAACACAAGCGAACGCAAACACACGCGCACACACATTATCACACACACGCGCACACACGCACACACGTACGCACACACGCACACACGTACGCACACATGCACGCACCACGCACACACGCACGCACATACACACTTAAAAATATATACGAGTGGTTTTGTTTTGTTTTTTTTTTAATTTTCTTATCAAATTATTTTCCCTGGCGATGCTGCTGCTGCACCCTACAGCCATTAACTCGCTACCTGATAAAACTGAGAAAGCTTTGTCAGATTCTAAAAATCCCATTAATTAGTTTTTATCTTTCTTGCACTTAGTTCACAAGTTATATTCGTAAAGTAATTCTTATAGATGCTTTTTATTTCTTCTTATAATTTACTGGTTTATGTATGTGCACTTTTGTGTATAGTTTTCGTTTAACAGGCTGATATTCGTCCGCTTTCCACGGCCTTCTTCAGTGTAATCACGCACACACAAACCCACACACACGCGCGCGCATACACGCGCGCATGCACGCGCGCATGCACGCTCGAAGACTCACGGTCAGACACGCGCATACACGGATGCATACATAAACATTAATGAAGAAAATATTCATGGGATTGATTATGTATATTTTAGGTGTGTATATTAAACGTATGAAAATCAGATCTTTCACTCGCTTCTGCAGCATAACCACACACACACACACGCGTGCGCGCACATTGCCAACATATATGCATGATATCTATCTATCTATATATATATATATTGATGTATATATATGCATATATACACATATATATATATATATATATATATATATATATACCCATTCATAGATGCGTATACGTATATCTATATATTATTTCTATATATATATAAATATATATGTATACGTTTTTATCCTCTATCTATCTATTTATCTATCTATCTTGGTAGTTTCAGTAACAAAGCGATGACTCAGCGTGATGAGGCTACTGCTTTACTTTCTACTGTGAATTAAATAGTAGGGTAGACTAGACTCTCAAGCCTTGTCTGAGCAACTAATCTAGTCCATCTATTCGATTCTCATTTGTTTCAGCTGCGCTAATGCATAGTACGATAACGAAACACTTATCCGTGGCTAATATATATATATATATATATATATATATATATATATATATATATATATGCACACACACACACACACACACACACATATATATATATATATATATATATATATATATATATATATATGCCGCTCCCCATTTAGAGGCGACAGGCTAAAGGGCAAAACTATTCCCAGTCGTGGAAATGCAATCCATTCAAAAAATTACTGCAGGTAAATAAAACAAAGAAATGACAACATCTACACACACACACACACACACAAACACATACACACACGCGCGCGTGCGCACACAGAAACACACACACACGCACACGCGCGCACACACACACGCACATGCGCGCGCGCACTTGCACACACACACACACATACACACGCACACACACGCACACACATATATATATATATATATATATATATATATTTATATATATATATATATATATATATATATATATATATATATATATATATATATATATTGGTCTGGCGAGGCCACAGGGAAACCAACCGAAGCAGCAAGTCCACTTGCAGGACACCCTATATACATAAATAGGAAAATTTCGGCACATTTTATTGTTTCGAAAATATAGGTTCTTTTTTATCAGTTGTCATAATAGTTTAACCATAGAATATATACCACCTTTCGGGCAATATTATAAGTTCAGAATCTCAGTGACTATTGATCAGAATTTAACAAATGAAGGATCGAGTGAAAGGTAATGGCTTATATTGTGTAGTGGACAATGGGACATTTGCTCTTAAGGTCGCACATTAAGGAAACCGTCCATCATCCAGTTGGATTACTTAAAGTAACGGTTCAACAAGCATTTGTGTACGTTGGACTTGAAGACGACCAAATTGTAGTCAGCTGGAAAGCAAGTAAACGGAAGAGAGTTCTACAAGCGCGCAGTTCTAAGAAAGAAACTTTGTTCATGGAATCTACGTTTAGGTGTAGGCATAGATAATGAGTGAGGAAAATTATTGATATTGGTTTTAGCTAGACGTGTGTTTTTCGTGAAAGTTCGGCGAAGGGCGGGCATAGATTGGAGCTTAAACGAGCACTTGCAATGAAAATAACAATAAAGCAGAGACAGGCTCGCAATGTCTGTTGTGGGGGGAAAAAGTTGCAGGGAAGAGAAAAGGGCATCCTCCACTAGACTACGAAGTCTATTTTGTATTCTGTCAACGTGTATGTGTATGTGTTTGTGTGTCAAGCGTCGAACCATTTTTATTACTTTCTGTTAAAATAAACAAATCGACATCCATTTTCTGTACTTAGTGTTTAACTTGGATGTTTGAGAATACTGAATTCAAGCATTGTCTGTGCAACTAATCTAAGAGACGGAAAACTCCGAAATAACACCGGGAGTTATTTGCATAGTCCGGCATTAGATAGATAGATAGATAGATAGATACGAAAAAATTAAACAGACTTTAGACCTGCATAGTTTTTCCCCTCCCTATCCCACTCTCTCTTTATATATTTATTTATCAATCTTTCTTTCTCTCTCTAACCTCCTCCTCCTCCTCCTCTCTCTCTCTCTCTCTATCTATCTATGAATAAATCTCTTTCTCCCACTCCCTATATATCTATTAATCTTTCTATATCTATAAATTTCACTGGCTCTCCTACTCTCTATCTACGTGTCTGTCCATCTCTGTACCTATCAATCTCACACATTTTCTCTGTCTGTCTCTCTGTCGCTCTCTCTCTCTCTCCACACACACACACACACACACACACACACACACACACACACACACACACACACACACATACACACACACATATATATATATATATATATATAATCTCTCTCCTTCTATCTACTTATCCCTTTATTTGTCCATCTATCTATCTATCTATCAATCAATCTATCTATCTATCTATCTTGGTAGTTTCAGTAACGAAGCGATGGCTACTGCTTTACTTTCTATTATGAATTAAATAGTAGGGTAGACTAGACTCTCAAGCCTTGTTTGTGCAACTAATCTAGGAAACAGAAAACGGCATTGTACGGCATTATATATATATATATATATATATATATATATATATACATACAGAGAGAGAGAGAGAGAGAGAGAGACTGAGAGACAGACAGACAGATAGATAGATAGATAGATAGATAAAGAAGGAGGAGAGAGAGAATGAGAGAGAATAACGAGTGAGCTTCACAAAAACGTTCATATTTAATTCCCGTAGAAAGTCACCAGGCTACAGGAAAACAGCAAATGGATTGCTATATGAGTGATGATTTCCCGAGAGGATGAGACATGGTCGCCTATGTGTAGCCACTAAGCCCTATTTGCGTATTGAACGCTTTCTCAGTAAATGCTAAAAAATATACACAATATATTCATATCAATTAAAGTATATGTATACATAAAATTGAAATAAAATTATATATATATATATGTATATGTGTGTGTGTGTGTGTGTTTGGTTGCATATATATATATATATATATATATATATATATATATATATATATATATATATATATATCCAGCATAAATATGTTAACACACCGGTAACGTTGAACCTGTCTATTAAAGATGGGTGACAATTTGTGAGAATTCTAGACGTTGTATGTCCTCTCCGCTCATCTCGGCATTGTTTCCATTGAACCTCCATTTGCCACTGGTATTTAATTACGACTACTTAGTAGAGGTGGGGTTGTGGATTGCGCAACTCTTGCCACAAAAATTTTACATGCAGGCAACTCCTACAGTGGGTATCCATAGATTGTCAAGATTGAAGGAAGCTACCATATATATATATATATATATATATATATATATATATATATATATATATATATATATATGCAGTTAGAGAGGGAGAGAAAGAGGGAGAGAGAAAGAGAGAGAGAGAGAGAAAGGAGGGGGTGGAAGATGCCCTTCATGATGTTTCTGACACACAAAAAAGAATCGCTGTTCTCTATCAAACAGTTATCGTACGGCAGTTTTTTTTTTTATCTTGGATTAGTATTTATTTTATCTATTTACATCAAGTGGCTTCATGTTCTGTCTGGAGCTATGAAAATTCTTCATGTTAGAACATTATTTCCCCAAATTTATGGTATGTATATAAATAAATAAATAAAATATATATATATGTGTGTGTGTGCATGTGTGTGTGCGCTCGCGCGTGTATGCATGTGAGTATCTGTGTATGTATGTGTGTGTATTAATTAACTGAAATTTTTAAATACATCAAGCTTACAGATTGTATAATACTGTATACTTATAAGTCATATAAATATTAGTATCACTAATTAGAAGACAATCCCAAGCCGATAAAAAACTGCAATATACGAGATAGAGCAATATTATATATGAAAATTTTGAAATTTTTTCTGTGAATAAAACAATTTACGACGAATTTATTATTCGACACAAAATATGAGAATTTTATTTATTTTTTCTTTAATACATGCATTTTTAATAAACGGCTCATTTCATGTGAGGAAATGGTTTTAGCAAAATAATATTTATAAGCTAGCATAAACATCGCTATTTGGCTCATAGAAAAAGCTTTGTTCTACATTTTCAGTCATATATATATATATATATATATAT
>NW_027633938.1:0-2500 GCF_053919585.1 Euprymna scolopes
ACGCCTCGAGCAGCGCGACGAGCACGGCCGTCGCACCGTAAAAAGGTGGCCGCGTCGTAGGCAACGCAACGTCGGATGGGGAGGACCCACGCTTTTTTTTAATTGTTGGCTTCTTCATTTTCGGTCGGACGGGCGCTATATCGGCCAGCCGTCGTCACACGGAGGGTACCGATCGAGATTCCTCTCCTCCAAACACCACACTCTACTAAAAACCGCCGCCCTCGGCTCGGACGAGACGACCCGCTGAACTTAAGCATATCGCTAAGCGGAGGAAAAGAAACCAACCGGGATTCCCTTAGTAACGGCGAGTGAACCGGGAGAAGCCCAACGCCGAATCCCGTCGCAAGTTAAAGGCTTCGGGACGTGTGGCGCATGGGTCGAAGGCAGCCGTTCGTTTTCGTCTCGCATAGTTCGGAGTTCCCTCGATCGGGGCCGCCCGCGGCGGGTGCCAGGCCCATTCGGTGCGGACGGCGAGCGACGGCCTTCGATCCGAGAGTCGGGTTGCTTGGGAACGCAGCCCAAATCGGGTGGTAAGCTCCATCCAAGGCTAAATACCGGGACGAGTCCGATAGTCGACAAGTACCGTGAGGGAAAGTTGAAAAGAACTTTGGAGAGAGAGTTCAAGAGAACGTGAAACCGCCCAGGGGTAAACGGGTGGGACCGCTCACCGCGATCGCGGGGGGACTCAGTCCGGTGCTGCCTAGGCTCGAGCCCAAACTCGATGTGTGTTCTTGAAAGAGAGGCCGTCGCGGCACAGGTCGTCGTTCGTCGTGTCCGCGGGGGACTCGTTCCCCGCGGTTCCAGCTTTTGTGCCCGCGTCGCCGACGAAGGAGACGGGCCGCGTGGATAGCGGGAAGGGAAACGTGGTGACGACCGCGGCGTCGGTAGGTGGCTGCGTCGGTTGGCTGCGACGGAGGGGACTCGTCCTCTCGATCGCTGCTGCCGCCGGGCCCTAACCCGCCGCATCCGTCGCCGCCGCTTCTTCTTTCCTCCTGCTCCCTCCGCGCGCGACTCCGCTGCACCCGTCCCCTTCATCATCGCTCGGCGTAATCATGGCGCGGGCGCTTCGGCGCGACCTCCGCGCGGCCGGCACCGGACGCACTTCCCCTCCGGTCCGTCGTCGCGACCCGTTCCCGGCGTGCAGGTCGAACACGCGGGTTTTTTTCCGTAGGCGGCAGGCGTTTCATCACCCTGAAAACCCCCGTCTTCCCACCTTGTGAAGTCGGGGGCCACCGGCCGTCGGGCCCGCGAACGTAACTGCCCCTTTCTGCCGGGAACGGAGGAAATCTGACACGATCCGTTACACGTGGCGAGCCGGTCCGTTTTGATCCCGCCGGAAGTCGCGTGCGGGCGACGCACTCTGTGTGTCGCTCCTTAGGCGCCCCACCGTCTCGGGCGCGTGCGCGATGAGAGGCGGGATAGGACTGGCGCGGCCTCGCCGTCACGCACCTCGCCGACGTTTCGGGTTCTTGTCGGGGGCAACCCCGCCCGCGCCCGTTTCCGTTTCCGGAGAGGTCGCTCGGCGACGCTTTTTTACTCGAGCCGCCCGCCACCCCGGGTCAGCGACGTGCATCGGCAACCCACCCGACCCGTCTTGAAACACGGACCGAGGAGTCCTGGCCGTTCGCGAGTCGTAGGGGCCACCTCTGACTAACCCCGAAGGCGAAGCGAAAGCGAGAGAGCGTGTAGGAGGGCGTCGATCGGGAGAGGTGTCGTGGCAAAGTCGTCCGGGGGTCGTCGGGGGGTGTCGTCGGTCTCGTGCCGTCGTCTTCTCCTCGCCTCACCCGCCTCCGAGCCGTGCCCGATCCCGCCGGCGCGGCGTTTTCGGCCTTCCGCCGTCGCTGCTGCGGTGCCCGCAACTTTTCCTTTTTTCTCTCTTCCCGAGAGAGATAGGAGAGGGAAGGCTCGTGGCTGACGTGCGGTTGTTTTTCCCTCCTCCCCGAGAGGGGACCGGCGCATCATCCAAAAAGGGGAATTGCCGGGCGCCAGCTTCCATATCCTCCTTCCGCCCATCGGTGAGATCCCGCGGCTTGAACTAGTCCTATTTTGTCGTCGAGTTTAGGCGCTGCGCGCGGGCGCATCACCCCCGGGTCGGTTTCCCCTTTTTCCGAGTACGACTCGGCCGACTCTGGCGTAGCGAGCGACCAGGGACCCGAAAGATGGCGATCCACGCCCGGTCGGGATGAAGCCAGAGGAAACTCTGGTGGAAGTCCGAAGCGCCTCTGACGTGCAAATCGATCGTCGGAACCGGGTGTAGGGGCGAAAGACCAATCGAGCCGTCTAGTAGCTGGTTCCCTCCGAAGTTTCCCTCAGGATAGCTGGCGCTCGATCGTCGCAATTCCATCCGGTAAAGCGAACGATTGGAGGCCCCGGGGCCGTTCACGGCCTCGACCTACTCTCGAACTCGGAACGGGTGGAACGGGCCGACTCTCCCGAACGACGGAGCCGACCCATCCGGCCGCCGCCGCCAGCACGCTTCGCTGGGCGGTTGGTCACCTCG
>NW_027633938.1:7500-22365 GCF_053919585.1 Euprymna scolopes
AGGTTGCGGAAGGCGTCCAAGTGAGCGGCGGCGACGCCAGGAGGCCCCCGGGGTCGACTCCGCGGCCCCCGGGTCGGTGTGCGGGCCTCCAGAGCTCGATAAAGTAGTGGTGTCGCTAGCGGTCGAGAAGGCACTTTTCGACGCCTACTGCCACCCCCACATGGCGGTAGGCGCAAAACTGGAAAATCGCCGACCAGAAATGTCGCTTCGTATAATCGACGTTTTTTTTGACCACCATTTTCAGGTGTCGGAGGTGGGTCTGGACGAATACCAACACCATTTCTGGGGTTTCACAACCGCCCGGCTTCTCCGACATATGTTGGAAAGGAGTAGCGATCGAGCGAAGGGGGCTGTCGGTAGGCGGCCGCGGGTTGCATGTGTGCCCGGGACAGCACCCCCATCCAACTAAGGGGTGTCCCCCGGGGGCCAGGGGGACCTCGTCCAGGTCGGCCGGGCGCTTCCAGACGCCTACCGACACCGGTCAGGTCGGCGAGGCTCCCGGCGGCCCCGAGCGGGACCACAGGTTGCGGAAGGCGTCCAAGTGAGCGGCGGCGACGCCAGGAGGCCCCCGGGGTCGACTCCGCGGCCCCCGGGTCGGTGTGCGGGCCTCCAGAGCTCGATAAAGTAGTGGTGTCGCTAGCGGTCGAGAAGGCACTTTTCGACGCCTACTGCCACCCCCACATGGCGGTAGGCGCAAAACTGGAAAATCGCCGACCAGAAATGTCGCTTCGTATAATCGACGTTTTTTTTGACCACCATTTTCAGGTGTCGGAGGTGGGTCTGGACGAATACCAACACCATTTCTGGGGTTTCACAACCGCCCGGCTTCTCCGACATATGTTGGAAAGGAGTAGCGATCGAGCGAAGGGGGCTGTCGGTAGGCGGCCGCGGGTTGCATGTGTGCCCGGGACAGCACCCCCATCCAACTAAGGGGTGTCCCCCGGGGGCCAGGGGGACCTCGTCCAGGTCGGCCGGGCGCTTCCAGACGCCTACCGACACCGGTCAGGTCGGCGAGGCTCCCGGCGGCCCCGAGCGGGACCACAGGTTGCGGAAGGCGTCCAAGTGAGCGGCGGCGACGCCAGGAGGCCCCCGGGGTCGACTCCGCGGCCCCCGGGTCGGTGTGCGGGCCTCCAGAGCTCGATAAAGTAGTGGTGTCGCTAGCGGTCGAGAAGGCACTTTTCGACGCCTACTGCCACCCCCACATGGCGGTAGGCGCAAAACTGGAAAATCGCCGACCAGAAATGTCGCTTCGTATAATCGACGTTTTTTTTGACCACCATTTTCAGGTGTCGGAGGTGGGTCTGGACGAATACCAACACCATTTCTGGGGTTTCACAACCGCCCGGCTTCTCCGACATATGTTGGAAAGGAGTAGCGATCGAGCGAAGGGGGCTGTCGGTAGGCGGCCGCGGGTTGCATGTGTGCCCGGGACAGCACCCCCATCCAACTAAGGGGTGTCCCCCGGGGGCCAGGGGGACCTCGTCCAGGTCGGCCGGGCGCTTCCAGACGCCTACCGACACCGGTCAGGTCGGCGAGGCTCCCGGCGGCCCCGAGCGGGACCACAGGTTGCGGAAGGCGTCCAAGTGAGCGGCGGCGACGCCAGGAGGCCCCCGGGGTCGACTCCGCGGCCCCCGGGTCGGTGTGCGGGCCTCCAGAGCTCGATAAAGTAGTGGTGTCGCTAGCGGTCGAGAAGGCACTTTTCGACGCCTACTGCCACCCCCACATGGCGGTAGGCGCAAAACTGGAAAATCGCCGACCAGAAATGTCGCTTCGTATAATCGACGTTTTTTTTGACCACCATTTTCAGGTGTCGGAGGTGGGTCTGGACGAATACCAACACCATTTCTGGGGTTTCACAACCGCCCGGCTTCTCCGACATATGTTGGAAAGGAGTAGCGATCGAGCGAAGGGGGCTGTCGGTAGGCGGCCGCGGGTTGCATGTGTGCCCGGGACAGCACCCCCATCCAACTAAGGGGTGTCCCCCGGGGGCCAGGGGGACCTCGTCCAGGTCGGCCGGGCGCTTCCAGACGCCTACCGACACCGGTCAGGTCGGCGAGGCTCCCGGCGGCCCCGAGCGGGACCACAGGTTGCGGAAGGCGTCCAAGTGAGCGGCGGCGACGCCAGGAGGCCCCCGGGGTGGACTCCGCGGCCCCCGGGTCGGTGTGCGGGCCTCCAGAGCTCGATAAAGTAGTGGTGTCGCTAGCGGTCGAGAAGGCACTTTTCGACGCCTACTGCCACCCCCACATGGCGGTAGGCGCAAAACTGGAAAATCGCCGACCAGAAATGTCGCTTCGTATAATCGACGTTTTTTTTGACCACCATTTTCAGGTGTCGGAGGTGGGTCTGGACGAATACCAACACCATTTCTGGGGTTTCACAACCGCCCGGCTTCTCCGACATATGTTGGAAAGGAGTAGCGATCGAGCGAAGGGGGCTGTCGGTAGGCGGCCGCGGGTTGCATGTGTGCCCGGGACAGCACCCCCATCCAACTAAGGGGTGTCCCCCGGGGGCCAGGGGGACCTCGTCCAGGTCGGCCGGGCGCTTCCAGACGCCTACCGACACCGGTCAGGTCGGCGAGGCTCCCGGCGGCCCCGAGCGGGACCACAGGTTGCGGAAGGCGTCCAAGTGAGCGGCGGCGACGCCAGGAGGCCCCCGGGGTCGACTCCGCGGCCCCCGGGTCGGTGTGCGGGCCTCCAGAGCTCGATAAAGTAGTGGTGTCGCTAGCGGTCGAGAAGGCACTTTTCGACGCCTACTGCCACCCCCACATGGCGGTAGGCGCAAAACTGGAAAATCGCCGACCAGAAATGTCGCTTCGTATAATCGACGTTTTTTTTGACCACCATTTTCAGGTGTCGGAGGTGGGTCTGGACGAATACCAACACCATTTCTGGGGTTTCACAACCGCCCGGCTTCTCCGACATATGTTGGAAAGGAGTAGCGATCGAGCGAAGGGGGCTGTCGGTAGGCGGCCGCGGGTTGCATGTGTGCCCGGGACAGCACCCCCATCCAACTAAGGGGTGTCCCCCGGGGGCCAGGGGGACCTCGTCCAGGTCGGCCGGGCGCTTCCAGACGCCTACCGACACCGGTCAGGTCGGCGAGGCTCCCGGCGGCCCCGAGCGGGACCACAGGTTGCGGAAGGCGTCCAAGTGAGCGGCGGCGACGCCAGGAGGCCCCCGGGGTCGACTCCGCGGCCCCCGGGTCGGTGTGCGGGCCTCCAGAGCTCGATAAAGTAGTGGTGTCGCTAGCGGTCGAGAAGGCACTTTTCGACGCCTACTGCCACCCCCACATGGCGGTAGGCGCAAAACTGGAAAATCGCCGACCAGAAATGTCGCTTCGTATAATCGACGTTTTTTTTGACCACCATTTTCAGGTGTCGGAGGTGGGTCTGGACGAATACCAACACCATTTCTGGGGTTTCACAACCGCCCGGCTTCTCCGACATATGTTGGAAAGGAGTAGCGATCGAGCGAAGGGGGCTGTCGGTAGGCGGCCGCGGGTTGCATGTGTGCCCGGGACAGCACCCCCATCCAACTAAGGGGTGTCCCCCGGGGGCCAGGGGGACCTCGTCCAGGTCGGCCGGGCGCTTCCAGACGCCTACCGACACCGGTCAGGTCGGCGAGGCTCCCGGCGGCCCCGAGCGGGACCACAGGTTGCGGAAGGCGTCCAAGTGAGCGGCGGCGACGCCAGGAGGCCCCCGGGGTCGACTCCGCGGCCCCCGGGTCGGTGTGCGGGCCTCCAGAGCTCGATAAAGTAGTGGTGTCGCTAGCGGTCGAGAAGGCACTTTTCGACGCCTACTGCCACCCCCACATGGCGGTAGGCGCAAAACTGGAAAATCGCCGACCAGAAATGTCGCTTCGTATAATCGACGTTTTTTTTGACCACCATTTTCAGGTGTCGGAGGTGGGTCTGGACGAATACCAACACCATTTCTGGGGTTTCACAACCGCCCGGCTTCTCCGACATATGTTGGAAAGGAGTAGCGATCGAGCGAAGGGGGCTGTCGGTAGGCGGCCGCGGGTTGCATGTGTGCCCGGGACAGCACCCCCATCCAACTAAGGGGTGTCCCCCGGGGGCCAGGGGGACCTCGTCCAGGTCGGCCGGGCGCTTCCAGACGCCTACCGACACCGGTCAGGTCGGCGAGGCTCCCGGCGGCCCCGAGCGGGACCACAGGTTGCGGAAGGCGTCCAAGTGAGCGGCGGCGAGAAGCGGAGGCCCCCGGGGTCGACTCCGCGGCCCCCTTTCAGGTGTGCGGGCCCTCCAGTAGGCCTCAAGTAGTGGTGTCGCTAGCGGTCGAGAAGGCACTTTTCGACGCCTACTGCCACCCCCACATGGCGGTAGGTGTAAAATCGGAATAGACCGGACCAGGAATGTCGAGGGGGAAAAAAATGACAAAGTCCTGGTGTGCCTAGCCTACGAGAAGGCACTTTGCGACGCCTACCGACATCCCCATGTGGCAGTAGGCGTAAAACTGGAAAATCGCCGACCAGAAATGTCGCTTCGTATAATCGACGTTTTTTTTGACCACCATTTTCAGGTGTCGGAGGTGGGTCTGGACAAATACCAACACCATTTCTGGGGTTTTCCAGTTTGAAAGTTTTATAAAACATGTTCGGTAGGAAGCACACTTTGGTGTGTCGGTTCGTCGGAGCAGCGACTCTTTGCCTCGTGGTGGTCCGGAACGTCTCTACGGGCTTGTCGCAAAGGCGTCAGAAAGTGGCATCTCCGCCGCCTAGGGCTGTCACCGTTATCGCTGTCGCCGCGCTCCAACTTGTTTTGATCCGCCGCCTTCGTTCCTGCCAACCGTGCGCCCGCTCATCGTCGTTAGGTTATAATACGTGGTACGTGTGTGTGCTTCTCCGTGGACCTAGGGCTGCTCGACGTGTCGAACGATATGTTGGAACAACTAACGGCTCCTTTTCCTGGTTCCATAGTCGTCGTGGTACCCGCGTCGTCAGCCATATCTATGTCCACCATGTTTAGCCGATACGTTTGCTGCAGCTTCTGCTTCCGCCTCAGCGTTCGCCGCTCTCAGCCGCCGCTGTTGTTGCTGCCGTTCTGCCATTCAACCACTACCTGCGAATCTTTCGATGATCGGCCGAACGACCCATCGCTGTGCGACCGATAAATCCTCCGGATTAGGGAGAAACGCCGCCGCTCTCTGCCGCCGTCGAACGGAAAAACGTACATTGTAACGAACGAACGAACGAACGAACGAATTAACGAACGAGCGAACAAACAAACAAAAATAGCCGCGGGGGATGCACTATGTAGATCCTGATCCCCTTGTAACCATACGTACGTTGTTCGATGCTCTCCCGTCCTGGAAGTCGCCGCAGCAAACAGGAGGATGAGCAGCAGCAGGCGCCGCCGCCGTAACCGCCGCCTGCCTGCCGCCTCCTACTCCTGTCAGCGTCCGATCTCACAGCCGTGTGAACGTTCGCTGACACCCGATTTCTTTCCGTCTGGCAAAACCTTGGACGTCCCGCTCGCGGTACACGTGCTGCAGCGACTTCTCGTCCGACAACGCATAAGCGTCGACGTCTGCCGCCGCATCTTCTGATACGTGGACGGTGATAGCGCTAGTCCCTTCTTGCGCCACCTCCACCTTTGTTAGCGCCAAAGAAGATCGATCGAGCAGTCGTGGTCGCAGTCGATTAACCCGTTTTCACCGTCCGCAGTTCCCAAGCCGCCGATCAAGTCGTTGCTCTTCTTGTTCGTTCTTCCCATACCGTCGATTTGCACGGCTGCCGGATGAGCCATCCTCTGTCCGGCGAAGCGCTCACGTCAGTGATCGATACTTGCACCGACAGTCCTCCCGCTCGCGACTCGGTGCTCGAATCGGACTCGTTCGTTTTTATCTCGATGCGATTGTGAAAAGGGGGACCGGTCGTCAATGTCGTGTGTGTCGACGATGTTGTTCGCCCGGTCCGCCGCGTTGTTGTCGTTTTTTTTTTTTTTTTTTTTTTCCCCTAACGTTCGCCGTCGCACGGACGAAAGGGTGAGAAAAAAAAAAAAAAGCTCGAAAAAGCCGCCCAAAAAAATCGGACCGAGGAGCCGCTTGCGAGAACGCGCCATGTGCACGTTGTCTCTCCTCGGTTTTCCGAGCACGAACACGACGCCGGTCGGTCGGTCGGTCGACGAAGGCGACGACGAAGGTGACGGGAAAATTTACGCCGCCGCTGCCCTGGTCCAGCTCCTCCCCGATGACGGCTGTGATGTTGACGTTGACGTTGGCGACGACGACGACGACGACGGAGACGACGACGACGACGAGACGGCATCGATGGCGACCACGATGACGACGACCTCGACGAGTTCAGTCTGCACCTTGACCTCCGATGTCCGTGTGCACTGCCGTCGTGCTGTTTGTCGTTTGTCGTATGTATCGCTGTCAAGGGTGCCGTTGTCGTTGTTGTTGTCGACGTTGTTGCTTGCTCTCTCGTCTCGGTCGGTTGGTACGTTGATGACGACGACGACGACGAAGACGACGACGACGACGACGAGACGGCATCGATGGCGACCACGATGACGACGACCTCGACGATTCCAGTCTGCACCTTGACCTCCGATGTCCGTGTGCACTGCCGTCGTGCTGTTTGTCGTTTGTCGTATGTATCGCTGTCAAGGGTGCCGTTGTCGATGTTGTTGTTGTCGACGCTGTCGTCTGTTCTCTCTTCTCGGCCGGCTGTGACGTGGACGTTGACGACGACGACGACGAGACGGAATCGATGGCGACCACGATGACGACGACCTCGGCGAGTTCAGTCTGCACCTTGACCCTCGATGTCCGTGTGCACTGCCGTCGTGCTGCTTGTCGTTTGTCGTATGTATCGCTGTCAAGGGTGCCGTTGTCGTTGTTGTTGTCGACGTTGGTCGCTTTCGTTCTTTGAGTCTCGGTCTCGGTCCAAGTCAGGGGAGAAACAAAAAAGAGGCCATCAGCGCGGGCAGCGCGCTTCTTCTGACGGCGAACCCCCTCGAAAAATAAATAAACACGTGCCCGTCGTTGTAGTTGTCTGTCTTATGTCGGTCGGTCGGTCGGTCGGTCTGTCGTTCTGTCGAAACAAAGTCCCAAATTCCAACGATACCTGGTTGATCCTGCCAGTAGTCATATGCTTGTCTCAAAGCTTAAGCCATGCAAGTGTAAGTTCACGCCACGCATTAGAACGGGCGAAACCGCGAATGGCTCAGGAACCGGACCTAATCCTCGGGACCGTATTCCTCCTCGGAGGCGATGGATAACTGTGGCAATTCTAGAGCTAATACATGTGACACAGGCCGCGATCGGTCGGCGCGCCGTCGTCGCCACGCCTCGCGCGCTGGCACCCGCGTCGGCCGTTCCGGGTCGCGGCGCTACATATTAGACTGAGACCGATGCGCGTCATTCCGTCCTCCCGTCGTCGGCGTTCCCGCTCGCGGGTCCGTTCGGTGGCGGGGCTCATAGGGCGGCGCGCTCCGCTTTGGTGACTCTGGATAACTCACTGGTCGATCGCACGAGCTTTCACGCCCGGCGACGGGTCTCTCGAGGGTCCGCCCTATCAACTGTCGACGGTCGGTTAAGTGCCTACCGTGGTTACTACGGGTAACGGGGAATCGGGGTTCGATTCCGGAGAGGGAGCATGCGAAACGGCTACCACATCCAAGGAAGGCAGCAGGCGCGCAAATTACCCACTCCCGGCACGGGGAGGTAGTGACGAAAAATAACGACGCGGGACTCTGTCGAGGCCCCGCGATCGGAATGAGTACACTTCAAATCCGTTAACGAGGACCAACCGGAGGGCAAGTCTGGTGCCAGCAGCCGCGGTAATTCCAGCTCCGGTAGCGTATATTAAAGTTGTTGCGGTTAAAAAGCTCGTAGTCCGAACTCGGGTTCGTGGTCGCGCAAGCGGCCCCGGGGCGGCGGCGCCATCGTCCGTCGTTGACTTTGGTCGTCCGTTCGCATTCCCGGCCCTTTCCGCCGGTGTCAACCGCTAGCATACCCGCCACGCGGTCCTGCCGGCGAGGTGGACGAGGAGGTCGTGATCGGGATCCGGGAAAAAAAAAACAAGTGGTCGTCGGTTCGGTTCCGGGAGTAGTCTAACGGGGGGGTGCTACGTGTGTGTGTTTGGGTGCGTTCATTCGCATCCCCGCACTCTGACCCCCGCGCTTCTCTCCCTCTCCCTTTCCGCGCGTTCCTCTTTTTTTTTGAACCCCCCGGTCCGCTCCGAGTCCCTGCTTCGTGTCTTGTCTGCGCGCGTGTTGCGGTCGGCGGTTTCTCCTCCAAGGGTGCTCTTAACCGAGTGTCCGCGGCGGCCGGTACGTTCACTTTGAAAAAATTAGAGTGCTCAGAGCGGGCTGTTCAAGCTTGCATACGATAAGCATGGAATGATGGAAGAGGGCCTCGTCTACGTCTGTCGGTCTCCGTCTACGGCGAGGCAATGATCGAAGGGAGCGGTCGGGGCCACTCGTATTGCGACGTTAGAGGTGAAATTCTTGGATCGTCGCAAGACGAACTGCAGCGATGGCGTGTGGCAAGCACGTTTTCCTCGATCAAGAGCGAAAGTCGGAGGTTCGAAGACGATCAGATACCGTCGTAGTTCCGACCGTAAACGATGCCGACCGGCGATCCGCCGGCGTTCGCTTCCATGACCCGGCGGGTAGCCTGCGGGAAACCAGAGTTCGGTTCCGGGGGGAGTATGGTTGCAAAGCTGAAACTTAAAGGAATTGACGGAAGGGCACCACCAGGAGTGGAGCCTGCGGCTTAATTTGACTCAACACGGGAAAACTCACCCGGTCCGGACACCGGTAGGATTGACAGATCGATAGCTCTTTCTCGATTCGGTGGGTGGTGGTGCATGGCCGTTCTTAGTTGGTGGAGCGATCCGTCTGGTTGATTCCGATAACGAACGAGACTCCGGCCTGCTAACTAGTGCGCCGATGTCAGTGATTTTTACGGCGGGCTCGGCGTCCTCCGTGGCGCTCGGGTCCGGGTCGGTTTTCTCACGCACTTCTTAGAGGGACGGGTGGCAGAAAGCCACACGAGGCGGAGCGATAACAGGTCTGTGATGCCCTTAGATGTCCGGGGCCGCACGCGCGCTACACTGGAGGTATCAGCGGGGACTTCGCCCCGGCCCGAGAGGGTTGGGAAACCTCTGAACCACCTCCCGTGATAGGGATCGGGGCCTGTAACCAACCCCGTGAACGAGGAATTCCCGGTAGGCGCGGGTCAACAGCCCGCGTCGATCACGTCCCTGCCCTTTGTACACACCGCCCGTCGCTACTACCGATCGAACGGTCCGGTGAGGTCCTCGGATCTGGCCGACGACGCCGCCGGGCAGTGCGCGACGTGTCCGTCACGACACTCGTGCATCTACGCCTCGGCGTTCGATGCCTGGAGAAGACGACCGAACCCGATCGTTTAGAGGAAGTAAAAGTCGTAACAAGGTTTCCGTAGGTGAACCTGCGGAAGGATCATTACCGTTTTCCCGTTCGAGACTGGTTTGTTGTTTTCCGGCCTACCTCCTCTGTCTGTCGGCGTCAACGCCTCGAATGCGCGCAAACAAACCTATAAAAGGCGGAGCGAGAGATAGATTTGTGGTGACGCGGAGGTTTTTAAAGCCCCAGCTCTTCTTGCTTGCTTCCGCGTCTTACCACCTGTTTGTTTTTTCGCCCACCGCAAGTGATGGCCGCTTCTTCTTTGCCTTGTCGCCGCTTTATCGTTTTTTTTGTTTTTTTGCAGCCGCTGTGCCACCGCCGCTAGCTAAAAAAACAAACTACTCGCGACATTGCAATGCCGTCACGCCTCCTCGCACAGACCTCCTCGCACACTACTAAATCTATATAAACAAAAACTAATATAAAAAAACCAAGTGCTGAACCCTGGACGGGGGATCACTCGGCTCGTCCGTCGATGAAGAGCGCGGCCAGCCGCGATAACTGATGCGAATTGCAGGACTCAGTGAACATCGACACCTCGAACGCACATTGCGGCCCCGAGATCCCTTGTCTCGGGGCCACGTCCGGTCGAGAGGCGGAACGTTACATGTCTTTCTCCGTTAACGAAACGACATCTTGCCGTCCCCGTGCCCGCCCGGTCCTCGGCACGGTGGTAACCGGGACGTCGCAGGAGCGAGTGACGAGGGGGAAGAAAAATAAAAAAAGAATTGACTCCTTTCAATGTCTTTTTTTTTTTTAAAACCCTCTCCGGCCTCCTCCTTCGTCTCCCGCTGGCAGACCGCGGAGTCTTTTCCCTTTTCGACCGCGTGAAGAAACACTGTGGAGGAGGAGCAGGAGGAGTCTGTCCGAAAGCAGCCGAAGGGAGACCAAAAAAAAAGTACCGACCTAACCGACTGCCGACGTAAGCGCCGCCTGCTCGTCTCGCTCTCTGCCTCATGAAGGTGTCTCTCAGCGACGCCTCGAGCAGCGCGACGAGCACGGCCGTCGCACCGTAAAAAGGTGGCCGCGTCGTAGGCAACGCAACGTCGGATGGGGAGGACCCACGCTTTTTTTTAATTGTTGGCTTCTTCATTTTCGGTCGGACGGGCGCTATATCGGCCAGCCGTCGTCACACGGAGGGTACCGATCGAGATTCCTCTCCTCCAAACACCACACTCTACTAAAAACCGCCGCCCTCGGCTCGGACGAGACGACCCGCTGAACTTAAGCATATCGCTAAGCGGAGGAAAAGAAACCAACCGGGATTCCCTTAGTAACGGCGAGTGAACCGGGAGAAGCCCAACGCCGAATCCCGTCGCAAGTTAAAGGCTTCGGGACGTGTGGCGCATGGGTCGAAGGCAGCCGTTCGTTTTCGTCTCGCATAGTTCGGAGTTCCCTCGATCGGGGCCGCCCGCGGCGGGTGCCAGGCCCATTCGGTGCGGACGGCGAGCGACGGCCTTCGATCCGAGAGTCGGGTTGCTTGGGAACGCAGCCCAAATCGGGTGGTAAGCTCCATCCAAGGCTAAATACCGGGACGAGTCCGATAGTCGACAAGTACCGTGAGGGAAAGTTGAAAAGAACTTTGGAGAGAGAGTTCAAGAGAACGTGAAACCGCCCAGGGGTAAACGGGTGGGACCGCTCACCGCGATCGCGGGGGGACTCAGTCCGGTGCTGCCTAGGCTCGAGCCCAAACTCGATGTGTGTTCTTGAAAGAGAGGCCGTCGCGGCACAGGTCGTCGTTCGTCGTGTCCGCGGGGGACTCGTTCCCCGCGGTTCCAGCTTTTGTGCCCGCGTCGCCGACGAAGGAGACGGGCCGCGTGGATAGCGGGAAGGGAAACGTGGTGACGACCGCGGCGTCGGTAGGTGGCTGCGTCGGTTGGCTGCGACGGAGGGGACTCGTCCTCTCGATCGCTGCTGCCGCCGGGCCCTAACCCGCCGCATCCGTCGCCGCCGCTTCTTCTTTCCTCCTGCTCCCTCCGCGCGCGACTCCGCTGCACCCGTCCCCTTCATCATCGCTCGGCGTAATCATGGCGCGGGCGCTTCGGCGCGACCTCCGCGCGGCCGGCACCGGACGCACTTCCCCTCCGGTCCGTCGTCGCGACCCGTTCCCGGCGTGCAGGTCGAACACGCGGGTTTTTTTCCGTAGGCGGCAGGCGTTTCATCACCCTGAAAACCCCCGTCTTCCCACCTTGTGAAGTCGGGGGCCACCGGCCGTCGGGCCCGCGAACGTAACTGCCCCTTTCTGCCGGGAACGGAGGAAATCTGACACGATCCGTTACACGTGGCGAGCCGGTCCGTTTTGATCCCGCCGGAAGTCGCGTGCGGGCGACGCACTCTGTGTGTCGCTCCTTAGGCGCCCCACCGTCTCGGGCGCGTGCGCGATGAGAGGCGGGATAGGACTGGCGCGGCCTCGCCGTCACGCACCTCGCCGACGTTTCGGGTTCTTGTCGGGGGCAACCCCGCCCGCGCCCGTTTCCGTTTCCGGAGAGGTCGCTCGGCGACGCTTTTTTACTCGAGCCGCCCGCCACCCCGGGTCAGCGACGTGCATCGGCAACCCACCCGACCCGTCTTGAAACACGGACCGAGGAGTCCTGGCCGTTCGCGAGTCGTAGGGGCCACCTCTGACTAACCCCGAAGGCGAAGCGAAAGCGAGAGAGCGTGTAGGAGGGCGTCGATCGGGAGAGGTGTCGTGGCAAAGTCGTCCGGGGGTCGTCGGGGGGTGTCGTCGGTCTCGTGCCGTCGTCTTCTCCTCGCCTCACCCGCCTCCGAGCCGTGCCCGATCCCGCCGGCGCGGCGTTTTCGGCCTTCCGCCGTCGCTGCTGCGGTGCCCGCAACTTTTCCTTTTTTCTCTCTTCCCGAGAGAGATAGGAGAGGGAAGGCTCGTGGCTGACGTGCGGTTGTTTTTCCCTCCTCCCCGAGAGGGGACCGGCGCATCATCCAAAAAGGGGAATTGCCGGGCGCCAGCTTCCATATCCTCCTTCCGCCCATCGGTGAGATCCCGCGGCTTGAACTAGTCCTATTTTGTCGTCGAGTTTAGGCGCTGCGCGCGGGCGCATCACCCCCGGGTCGGTTTCCCCTTTTTCCGAGTACGACTCGGCCGACTCTGGCGTAGCGAGCGACCAGGGACCCGAAAGATGGCGATCCACGCCCGGTCGGGATGAAGCCAGAGGAAACTCTGGTGGAAGTCCGAAGCGCCTCTGACGTGCAAATCGATCGTCGGAACCGGGTGTAGGGGCGAAAGACCAATCGAGCCGTCTAGTAGCTGGTTCCCTCCGAAGTTTCCCTCAGGATAGCTGGCGCTCGATCGTCGCAATTCCATCCGGTAAAGCGAACGATTGGAGGCCCCGGGGCCGTTCACGGCCTCGACCTACTCTCGAACTCGGAACGGGTGGAACGGGCCGACTCTCCCGAACGACGGAGCCGACCCATCCGGCCGCCGCCGCCAGCACGCTTCGCTGGGCGGTTGGTCACCTCGAATGCGAGTGCCAAGTGGGCCACTTTTGGTAAGCAGAACTGGCGCTGTGGGATGAACCAAACGTCCGGCTAAGGTGCCTAACGCGACGCCCATGAGATCCCCGAAAGGGTGTCGGTCGATATAGACAGCAGGACGGTGGCCACGGAAGTCGGAATCCGCTAAGGAGTGTGTAACAACTCACCTGCCGAATCGACCGGCCCCGAAAATGGATGGCGCTGGAGCGACGGACCGATGCCGGACCGTCGCGGCGAGGAGCGATGAACTTTCGCGCCGAAACGATGCCGCGACGAGTAGGAGGGCGCCGCGGCGAGCACGGAAGCCTAGGGCGCGAGCCCGGGTGGAGCCGACCGCGGGTGCAGATCTCGGTGGTAGTAGCAAATATTCGAACGAGACCTTCGAAGACCGAAGTGGAGAAGGGTTCCGTGCCAACGGCGGTCGAGCACGGGTCAGTCGGTCCTAAGACGCGGGCGAAAGTCTTCCCGAAAGGCGCCGGATCCGTTATGAAAGGTGAAAGGAAAGCGAATCGAATCGAATCGAATCAAAAGCCCAAACAAAAAAAAAGCGGCCGGCCTCCCGTCGAAAGGGAATCGGGTTAATATTCCCGAACCCGGACTCGGAGAGGGCCCGGGGGTGGCGACGCTGTCGGCAGCGATGTCGGCGGCGCCCGTCGCTTCCCGGGCGAAACCGCGGTGACGCAAGCGAGCCCGGAGACGTCGCCGGGAGCCCCGGGAAGAGTTCTCTCTTCTTCGTAAAGGACCATGTCCGTGGAATCGGCTCGTCCGGAGATACGGAAAAGGTACCTGTAGAGCGCCGCGGCTCGGGCGGCGTCCGGTGCGCTTTCGGCGGCCCTGGAAAATCCGGGTCCGGTTTTCGCAGCTCTCGAGTCGGTCCGTACCCACCATCCGCAGCAGGTCTCCAAGGTGTACAGCCTCTCGTCGATGGCATCAATGTAGGTAAGGGAAGTCGGCAAAATGGATCCGTACCTTCGGAAGAAGGATTGGCTCCGAGGACCGGGTCGGTCGGGCCGTGCCCGCGCGAAGCGAGGAACCGGTACGGGGCTGTAGCGTTCGCTCCGTTCGCGCTTTGCGGCGAAGGCATAGGGGCCGCGGCGGTCCGTTGTGCGGCGGCGTGTTCCGGTCAAGCGGTCGCGGTCAAGCGAGCGTGTGTTGCGGGTCGGAGAGCGATACGGGTGGGAGTCCGCCGTCGGGCGGCAGGAGTGTGGCGTCGACCAAAAACGGCGGGGGACCGTCGGCGGGGGTCGTCTTTCTGGCGGCGGCGGTTCAAGCGGCTTTTCTGCGGGGTGCTTCGCTCCGGGGTCGGGGTGGCGGCGGGCGGCTCCAATCCGTTCGTCGCAACGTCTCCGTCCTCCTCGAAAAGGGGTGAGGCTGCCTTGCGGACGTGTCGTCGTCGCTTTGCCGGTGCGGTCTTCGTCGGCACCTCCGACGCGGCGTCCTCCGCTCCTGCGCTGTCCGCGCGATGCTCCCTCTCTTCTCCGTCCTTCTAACTCCTCGTCGCGGCCGGTTCAAGGTTGCGTCGTCGCCACGGGACTCGTCCGCCTGCGGTACCGCCTCGTCGCTACCGGCGCGTCGGGTGGCGAGCAAAACGGCTCCTCGCCCGGGTCTTCGTGGAGCGCCACGGCTTCCAGCCCCTCTTCGGGTGAAGGCGGGTGCTGCTTCGCGGCAGCGTCCGTCCCTCTTCGCCCGTTGCTCAGCGTCTCTCTCGGCGTGGGGGCGTTCGTCCGGCAGCGAACGGTCAACTCGGAACTGGTACGGACCGGGGGAATCCGACTGTCTAATTAAAACAAAGCATCGTGTGGCCGGTCGACCCGTACAGACACGATGTGATTTCTGCCCAGTGCTCTGAATGTCAAAGTGAAGAAATTCAACCAAGCGCGGGTAAACGGCGGGAGTAACTATGACTCTCTTAAGGTAGCCAAATGCCTCGTCATCTAATTAGTGACGCGCATGAACGGATCAACG
>NW_027633939.1:5000-12500 GCF_053919585.1 Euprymna scolopes
ATTATGGGGCAGTCTTGGGTCGAGGGAGAGCGGTAGAGAAAGTAAAAGTAGCTAATGTTGTGTTGCATGATAAGTCTAAAGCACATAAAAGCTTGATCATCCGTTTCTAGGTTTGTTTCTCTAGTCAAGGGAAGGGTATTACGAATGTAAACTCCAAGTCCGTGCATATGTCTGTCAGAGTCCTTACGACGGAGTGGGAGATATCCAGGCATGTTATAGTAGTTAGAGGGGATGGAGGAGTGTAGGTTAGTCTCACTTAGTGCTAAGATATCCGGGGTATTTGTTAGGAGAAATGCTTCAACATCAGCTAAGTTAGTTCTAAGCCCACGGATATTTGTGAATGCAAGCCTCAAGGGAGGAGGCAAGTTGGATTTGTTTGTCCCTAAGCCTGGTTTAAGCTTGTTTTTAGATTGTACTGTCATCATGTTTTTTAACGAGTTTCAGTTGGGTTAGGGGAAGCCGAACAGGAGGTTATGCAGAATATCACACATGCATCACAAGTAGACCATCAGCTGACCCTCCAACAACTAGGACTGTGGCCTCAGGAAAGCCCACCGGGGATGAGTGCAGGGTCCCTTTCCATGCGCGCCATGGCACTGCAAACATCCCGATATTATTCAACTGTTGATGGAGCAGCCGCTCTAAGCGCTACCAAAGAGTTAGGGCTCCTGTACTACCAGTCGGAAACAGCAGCCAGTAACTGTCAATCCGGTACCCTCAACCCATCAGAGGAAGGTCAACCCAATCTAATTGCTCAGGCATATGTGGTACTCAAGCATTCTCAAGTGCCCAGCTTAAGGACTGGGGTGTGTCGGGAGTGGGGGAAACGGCGTTCATTGCCCTAGACAAGAAACAAGATCTACAATGGGTGTTTCTGTCGAATCACTGTGATAGTATCTCTGCGCCTGACTAATAGGCAAAGAAGGAGTATGGAAGCCGGGCGATAGGCAGGACCTATCTACTCCTTAAGCAATTTAGGTATTGCAAACCGGTAATTTGTTTGAGTCACCAGCTCTAGGAAGGTTGTCATCCAAGACTGAAGAGGCCTCCCTCCTCTCTGGTTTAGTTTCAGAGTTTTCCTTCTCCTAGACGGATGATCTGGAAGATTAACTGGGTCCGTCACCACTGAGAGGGTTTGCTCCGCGCCTGGGTTCTAATCCAGGTATTTCTGCGACCCCGCGAGGTTAGTTAATGTTATTGGGTTAGTTTGTAGGGGTTATATCTGCTAATAGTTACACTCCTCAAAGTGGATTAGGGATATTGTTATTTCATTGTTAGTGGATAAAGGGGTTGAGTAGTGCTCATGCAGTGTAAGCAACTATGATTGTAAGGAGGCTTGTTAGGAGATAATGTGGTTTGAGGCTTACACTTCTGTTTATATATATATTTTTTTATTTTCATTTTTATTTATTTATTTTCATGTGAGCTTGGGTCTAGTATAATATTAAAGTGTGAGTAGGTGTTAAGAATTGAACCACGAGTTGTGCCAAAACTATATTTTAGATGATAGCAGGGCATGAGATGCGAGTGCAGTATAGTACGGGTAAAACAGTAAGTTTTGAGTCATGTGTAATTTGGTAAATAGATATATGGGCTGGTTTTAGTAGGTGCGAATTAGTACAAAACGGAGTGAAATGTAGGAGTTAAGTGGCGGTTTGGTGGGAAGGAGCAGATTGTTAGCCTTCAAGGGATAGGGGTTATTAATTTACAAGAAACAGATCTACATTAGGATTTAGAGTGGCAGGTAATTTTTTTTTTTTTTTTTTTTTTTTTTTTTTGCACATGCAGGCTAGACAGGTAATCGTCTTGGAGGTAAAAATGTATATTGGGATTCCGTAGCTAGCAGTTAGGTGTTTGTTCCAGTTACAAGAACTGGTTCATGGTGGATCGAAAATTCCGTATTTCGTATTTATAGGTGTGGCACTATTTCCTTGTGCCACTGTTTCTAACACACTCTGCAGCATGGACGGGTGGTAAATTGTCCATGAGCGTAGAGATACAAAGAAACCCCTTCCCATAATCCCCTTGCTATCTTTCTGTCTCTTTCCTGCACGACCACCATGATGTGAGGACGCATAGACTGTCTCTCCGTAAATGAGGGGGGCCACCCCCTCCCTCAACACTAGTTAGGGTAGGTTAGTTAGCTTTGAAAAGCCTATTGTAAAAATTAATTGTAAATTGTTTTTTTTGTAATATATATTACAAAAAAAACAATTTACAATTAATTTTTACAATAGGCTTTTCAAAGCTAACTAACCTACCCTAACTAGTGTTGAGGGAGGGGGTGGCCCCCCTCATTTACGGAGAGACAGTCTATGCGTCCTCACATCATGGTGGTCGTGCAGGAAAGAGACAGAAAGATAGCAAGGGGATTATGGGAAGGGGTTTCTTTGTATCTCTACGCTCATGGACAATTTACCACCCGTCCATGCTGCAGAGTGTGTTAGAAACAGTGGCACAAGGAAATAGTGCCACATCCCTCCCTATGCTATCCGAAATTTATGAGCATTCATAAATTTCAGAAGTCCCTAATTTTCCGTGAATGGTGCGTCAACCGGCCGTCAGCAATCAATGTCCCCATGCTCTACGTTCCATCAGGAACTCAGTGAAGCAAGTTATCTTTTCCACCAGGCTCCTGGTAGGCTGGTATACTGCTTCAAATACCAGAGAGGGTAATCATCCTCGCCCTCCATCGAGGCAATGGCATCACGATTTCAGTTACTGGATTTACACTTTGTTAAGCAACCAGTATAATATTTTTTTAACAAAGCCGGATTTTACGTGAGTTCATCACGCCGACCTATACGTAGTTGACTAAGCCGGATTCTACGTGAGTTTATCACGCTGACCTATACGTATTTGACTAAGCCGGATTCTACGTGAGTTTATCACGCCGACCTATACGTATTTGACTAAGCCGGATTCTACGTGAGTTTATCACGCCGACCTATACGTATTTCACTAAGCCGGATTCTACGTGAGTTTATCACGCCGACCTATACGTATTTCACTAAGCCGGATTCTACGTGAGTTTATCACGCCGACCTATACGTATTTCACTAAGCCGGATTCTACGTGAGTTTATCACGCCGACCTATACGTATTTCACTAAGCCGGATTCTACGTGAGTTTATCACGCCGACCTATACGTATTTCACTAAGCCGGATTTTACGTGAGTTTATCACGCCGACCTATACGTATTTGACTAAGCCGGATTCTACGTGAGTCTATCACGCCGACCTATACGTATTTCACTAAGCCGGATTGTACGTGAGTTTATCACGCCGACCTATACGTATTTCACTAAGCCGGATTCTACGTGAGTCTATCACGCCGACCTATACGTATTTCACTAAGCCGGATTCTACGTGAGTTTATCACGCCGACCTATACGTATTTCACTAAGCCGGATTCTACGTGAGTTTATCACGCCGACCTATACGTATTTGACTAAGCCGGATTCTACGTGAGTTTATCACGCCGACCTATACGTATTTGACTAAGCCGGATTCTACGTGAGTCTATCACGCCGACCTATACGTATTTGACTAAGCCGGATTCTACGTGAGTTTATCACGCCGACCTATACGTATTTCACTAAGCCGGATTCTACGTGAGTTTATCACGCCGACCTATACGTATTTCACTAAGCCGGATTCTACGTGAGTTTATCACGCCGACCTATACATATTTCACTAAGCCGGATTCTACGTGAGTTTATCACGCCGACCTATACGTTTTTTAATTTAGTCTGCATAACATTATTTTCGTAACTGGATTTACGCTCCCTTCAGCAACCAGTATAATGTATTTTAACCAAGTCGGAGTTACGTGACCTCATCACGCCGACCTATATGTATTCCAAGTTATTACTTCAGTTACTGGACTTACGCTCTCTTCAGCAACCAGTATAATGTATTTTAGATAAGTCGGGGTTACGTGACCTCATCACGCCGACCTATATGGATTTAGTAAAACCTTGGTCTTCAGAGGTTCTAATCCAATTAATTCTGTTAGAGCAAGGAGTCTGCCGCCGAGCGACCAATAAAAACTATCCACCACGGAATATTTATTAATTATATAAAGAATTAATTAAGAAGGGCACTCAGCCTTCATGAGTTAGAATACTCAATTAGGGGGAAAAAAATTCCAAAAATAAACAATTCAGAAACCTGGTATACATTAAATCAATGAAATAGGGTGTTAACAATTTTTTTTTTCTTAAAAAGAAAACACTTTTAAAAAATCATTTCAGAGCACCTCGGTCACAATTAGAATTTGTTTACACAATGCAAACGCATTTCAGTTATTACATTCATAATTAACTTTTTCCCAAATTTCAGGGTACATTTAAAAAGTATGTGTATTTTTTTCAAAACTTGATTTACAAAAGATCATTAAAATTTAATTCCAAAATTTAAAAATTATTTCAAGTATTTTGGTTCATCGGTAAAATCAATTTATGTTAGTTAACTTCTTTCCAAAGTAATTCATTTATTATTATAAAAACCAATCTTCTCAAAAGGTCATAAACTTCGAATAGACCCATTTTTCGTAATACAATTCAAAAATTATTCCAAACATTTGGTTCATTATTAAAATTAATCTTCCGAAAAGATCATAGAAAATTCATTTTGAATCAATTCACCCTTCACAATGAGATTCAGAGACATCCCAAAACTTTTTCATTTCGTAATTATTATTTTTAAAATTCAGTGTACATTTAAAGTTATTTAATTGATTCTTAAAAATCATTTCTTCTTTTAGACCATTATCCAGGTCATTTCGAATTCAGAAACTTTTCATGTTAATTAACTTTATTTTCCAAGTAATTATTTTATCATTTAAAAGCAATTCTTTTCCTAAACTCACTCACAAGGATTATTTCGAACTAATAAACTCCCGCCACACCTGGGAGTCACATTAGTTAACGACCAGTTCTGTATAGTTAACAGCTCGAAAAAATTAAAGTTTCAATTAAAAAGAGATCTTTCTAGACTGAGGAAATCTTTTTTTTTTTTCTTAATAATTAATTCAATTTTACGTATATACTCCTCAGTCAATATTTCAGGGACCCCTATCATACGGTCCAATTTCAAATAAACCTTCAATTAAAGAATTTGCTCGAATAATTCTTCCTTAAAATCATCTAGAGTTCAGGAAAATCTCTTTCGTTAGTCAAACAATATTTCCTTAGAAATTATTAAAAATTCAGAGAATATTCGAAATGTAATAGCGTAATTTTTCTTTAAGAAAAACTATGAACATTTCAGAGAACTCTTAAAAATTAACGTAATCATGTAACAGTTGGCTTTTCCAAACACCCGAAGACTTCAAAAAAGTACTTCAAGTGCTGTTTGAATAATCGTCTCAGTTTTTATTTTTAATAAAAACCAATTGAAGACATCATTTAATGTAATTTAACGAAGCATAAATAATTTTGTTCTTTAAACCTGGTAGAAAAATTTAAAAAACTCCAAGTTAATTCGTTATTATATGCCCTCCTGCAATCAGCCATGGGGGTTTAGCTATACAATCATTAAAACGCAAGAGTAGAGAAAGAGAATGAGGGGAAAAAGAAGGGGATAGAGGCAGAGCGATGCCATTACACACCCCACCACCCTCATAACACCATTACGTAATAACAAAAAAAAAATCTTCGACGATTTTAAAAGTCACTCTCTCGTCCTCACAGGTAAGGGAATGAGAGAGAGATAGAGAGAAGAAGAGAGAGAGAGAGGCAGGTAGCGTTGTTCTACCACCCATCGCTTAACAACCTCACAAACACCATGACGAGGTCATCTTAGCTTATCTTTCCCATGTGCGGCCATTGTTTTAAAAAATGAGTGACAGGTAGACATTAAACATTTTTACGAGTTTAAAAAAAAAATAAAATAGAAAAAATCTTGTTTTTATCAATTTTGTAAGGCGCTCACACAAAGAAAACTTCGTATTATGTAATCTAAATTTTTAGCGATAATATTTTTTCTTTCCCTTCTTTTCTTTTTTTAACAGACAAAAAAAATAAATAAAAAACATTATCAATTAAAAAAAAAAATGTCCCCTTATGTTTCAGCTTTACTGTTACCTAACCTGAAAAATAAACACATCAACTGTTCATGGAATAAAATGTAATGTAAAAGTTCTATTTTTTCAAATCTGAATCTAACACTTGCAAAGTCAAAAGAATGTTTTTAAAAAGTCCTATATTTTTATAAACCTGAAATAAAGATCAGATAAAAAATGTTAGGTATCCTTTATTTTCTTTCCTTTTTTTTTTCTTTTTTAAATTTATTTTTCGAGCTTCGTGTTTGAAGGATTTTTTTCTTTTTCTTTCATGTAATAACAAGATGCATAGATATACACACATATAGATATATATCTTGAGAGAGACAGAAAGAGAGAAAGCGTGAGAGAGAAAGAGATATTGCATATTCTAGAGACACTTTTTTCTCATCTCTGTTTTTTTTTTTTGTGTGGGACACATTTCTTACTTTTTTGTTCGAAGGGTTACTTTCAATACTCTTTTTTTTTAAATCGATCTTTTGTAAACTGTTTTTTTTTTTTTTTTTTTTTTGTAGGTGCAAGACAATTTTTTGTTCAGGTTCTGAATTTTCTTTTTGAGTGCGTTTTTTTTTTGTGCGCGTGTGTACTGGTCTGCCATTTTTTTTTAAATTTTGCCAGAAATAGTTTTTTCCGTTTTTAAAGACCGTGGACCATTTTTTTTTATTCGATTCGTCTAGTGGTCGTTATTTTTGGTTGTGCCGTGGGTTTAAGAGTCGAAATTATTTCCATGCTGGGAAACAATATGTCTTGGTCATAGTGCATCATTTATACTGCGACACAGATGCGACGAGATCCGTCTGGTAATTAACCAGGGTCAATCCTGGTCACGGCACCATTTATACCACTATCAGCCGGTCACTGGGGTGTGACCGACAGACGTGTTATAGTAAATGTCTTAAAGCGGTCTCATGAAGACATGAAGATGGGCCAGTCATTAGGGTCTGTGTAGTAAGAAGAAAATCATACCTGAGATGTTGGTTTTGGGTGTGGCTCCTTTCCTTTCTCAAGATGATCTCTTCACCCTGGTGGCATTCTGGTGGGAATCTTCATTTCTTTGTCCTCAGGGCCGCCTTTCGACTTAAGACATTTATGAAGGCATTCATGGCAGACACAAGAAAAATGACACGCGACACAATTGTAATATACAAAGGTATAACTAACTATTTTATTTTACATTAGAGATACAATATATATTACAAAAAAAACAATTTACAATTAATTTTTACAATAGGCTTTTCAAAGCTAACTAACCTACCCTAACTAGTGTTGAGGGAGGGGGTGGCCCCCCTCATTTACGGAGAGACAGTCTATGCGTCCTCACATCATGGTGGTCGTGCAGGAAAGAGACAGAAAGATAGCAAGGGGATTATGGGAAGGGGTTTCTTTGTATCTCTACGCTCATGGACAATTTACCACCCGTCCATGCTGCAGAG
>NW_027633940.1:0-22264 GCF_053919585.1 Euprymna scolopes
TATTCAGTTTTTTGAATTAAGAGGTTCTTCTAGTTCAACTTTCTTTACTCCTAGTCGGTCTTATCATGATAATCTTTACAAAGAATCAAATTCGATTCTTTTCTATATCACAATTTATTAACAAAAATTATGTCCACTTTTGAATATGCAGCAATGGTAAGTTTTAAAAAAAGATTACCTGGCATTAAATATCTGTAATTTAACAAAATATAATATTCTCTTCATATATGTTTAGCATTAGATGTACATAATAACATTTTTAAAGTATCTGGGGACAGCACAGAGTTGTGTTCTCTCTCTCTCTCTCTCTCTCTCTCTCTCTCTCTCTCTCTATATATATATATATATATATATATATATATATATATATATATATATATATATATATATATTCATTCCCCTAAAACTCTGGCTTTGATGGAAGGGAGACTAAAACTTGCAGCTATGGTTTCAAATGATCTGAAATAACAGCAAGGAGTGATTTGATTCCAAATATTTCTCACATGTTATATATCCCTTCTTTTGAAAATAAGGTACGATTATGAATATCTCCTGTATCAAATAGTCCTTATACACTGTGAAATTTACTTTATGTATGAATACCAAAGAGGGAAGATATAACAAATGAGAAATATTTAGAATCAAGTCTCCCTTGCTGTTGTGTCAGATCATTTGAAACCATAGCAGCAAGTTTTAAGAGGTTTTGGGGAAATACCAGATATTTTGCAATTCATATACAAAACTAGGAAAACAAATGATTATGATTGAAACATTTTATGGCTATAAAAAAATGCCAAAACTAGGCTCTGGATAATGGATGATCCTCTAAATGTGCAACCTTAAGGGCAAATGTCTCATAGCCCACTATATAATTCAGGTCATTAGCTTTCCAATGAGCTTTCATTTGTTAAATTCTGATCAACAGTTGTTGAGATTTCGAACTTATAAAATTGTCAAAAAAGGTGATATATATATATACATATATATATATATATATATATATATATATATATATATATATATATATGCTGGTAGCCAAATTGAATATTGAAATGCTCATATCTTTGGTTCTATGGGACGAAGCTACAGGCAAATTTGTAGGCTTTTTGAAAATTATAATAACATTCTATGGTTAAAATTTTATGACAATTGGAAAAAAGAACTTATATTTTCAAACCGATAACATATGCCCAAATTTGCTTATATTTGCATATATAGTGTCATCACAAGCCAGCTTTAGTTTTGCTGCTTTGTGATGAACTTTGCTTCGGATTTTTTTTGCTTGGTTGTCTACCTTATGGCCTTGCCAGACTACTAATATATATGTGGTGAATTCTCTCATCGGAAATGATAAATGAAGGTTTAGCAAATATTTTCAACAATTCCTTAGTTCTGTGACATCGCATGTGTGTTTTAAATCCAGCAGGTGTCTTGCACATTTTCTCGTCGATGGTATGCTTGCATGTATTTTTTGGTTCAAAATGTCATCTCTGGTGGACAGCTAATGCAGCTTTCCTTTGTGCTTTGAACGCACAGCAACGCACACAATCGTTGTTTGGCGAATTTGCTAATTCTTTGCTTTCAAATTTGTATGAAGGGCGCCCCTACGATAAAGGTGGTTACTTTCAAATTCTCTAGTCTTCAGAAAACACATTTTCCTTTATTTGCTGTGATCCCTTGCTGCACTCTTCCAAGAATTCAGAGATATGTCATAGAACTTCAGATTATCTTTTAGCTTGATCTTGTAACAAAAAAGAGAATGCCTTATTAGGTAAGAATAATTTGTCAATTGCCCATAAAAAATTACTTTGGAACTCTTAAGTCATCCATTCTTACAAAATGACCAGACCACTGCATTTGTATCCTAATCATACACGTTTCAACACCATCAATTGAGTATGGCATATTTTGTGATCGTATAAAGTGCCAAAAACGCTGTACACCAGGGTGTATTAATGAACTGTGTATGGCCCTTAGCTCCTCCAAAGAGAAAGCAGCAGAACCACACACTCTCGATAAAGCATCGACAACGATGTTTTCACTTCCGGGACAGTGTTTTATATCGTACAAGAACGGGAGAAGCTTCATTTTCCACGGAATGATGTTATCATTTTTAATTTTTCCTCTGTTAGCTGGCTTATACATAAAAGATACAGCTTGCTGGTTTGTTATGATAGTGAAGTGCTTCCCAGCAAGGAGGTCCCTCCATTTTCAGACACATTCAACTATCGCGTAAGCCTCTTTTTCAACTATGTGTAGTTGTATTTCCGATGAATTTAGTGAGTGGGAAAAGAACGCTACAGGCCTATCAGCCTGTAAGAGGGTGTCTCCGATAGCCTTTTCTGAGGCATCAGTTTCGATAGTAATTCGTCGATAACCTTTACAGATGATTTGGCGACGTCTTAAGTTTCTCAAAAGAATTCACAACTATAGGCGGCATGGGAAATTGTTTATTTTCAACCAGGGGACGAATTTTGTGTGAATACTTAGGTATCCATTTCATGTAGTAAGAAAACATACCAAGGCACCTTTTTAACGAATTTGAATCCGAAGGAGGAGGCATTTGCGAAAGGGGTTTCAACCGTTCAGGATCAGGTTGGATAGTTCCGTCACATATTTGGTATCCAAGCAAATTGATAGAGCGAAGCGAAAACTTTGATTTTACTTGGTTTATTTCGATTTTATGCTGAGGCAGCCTTTAAAAAACGTTCCAAGTTAGCGTCATACTCCTCTTGAGTTTAACCACAAATGGTAATATCATCAATGTAAGAAAAAGTTCCAAATAACTTATTTTCAAAAATAAAGGAATTAATAAATAGTTGAAAGGCAAGAACCCCATTAGTAACACCCATGGGTATTCGTTTTAATTGATACAAACGATTTCCAGCTTGAAAGGCCATGTAGGGCCGATCTTCGGGACAAATTTCAATTTGGTAGTAAGCCTTAGAAAAATCAATCTTACTAAAAATATGATACTGGGCAATTTGGTTTACGAGATCCTCAATCCGAGGCAAAGGGTATGTGTCAAGTAGGGTGAAACGGTTAATAGTTTGGGAAAAATCAACCACCAGTCGTTTCTTTCTATTAGGTGATGAACTTACGACAATTTGAGCATGCCACAGTGAATAGCTGGTTTCAATGCTGTCGTCCTTAAGCAGTTGAAGAATTTCCTTTTCAATAAATTGGGCATCCTCTGCATGGTAGTTTCGGGATTTTGTAGCAATGGGTCTGAAATCAGGGGTCAGGTTTCGGAACAATGTTACCGGGGCACAACTGATCTTGGTTAGTGCGTAGATTTTTATTGCATCCTGAGATCCACCAAAAGAAATAGTAACGCCCCGGTGTAGTTTCAAAAACGGAACCCCGAGTATAATGTCCATACATGAGTCAGGAAGCACAATAAGGTCAATCCCTTTATATTTGCAACCATTGAAGAAAATGTTCTCGGTGCAATATTCAGACAATTTAAGGGAAACGGCGGATTATGCCACAGAAATTTCGGAGTTCCGTTTTAAAGTGGCCAGTCTCATTGTTTTGAGAATGCAGGCACTGATAAAATTATCAGAACTGCCGGTGTCTATAAGGGCAGTTAAGCTTTTTCCTTTTAACTCCACAGTTTCGGTGATAGGAGGGCAACTATCACCACCTTTAGCGCGGGCCCCTATGATAGCAGAAGAAGAACATGAATGTGTCGCTAGTGTAGAACGGCAAAATTTAGAAAAATGCCTGAGTTTACCACAACTTCAACATACCTTATCGCGGGCAAGGCAAAGGCGGCGGTCATCCTTAAGGTGACGTCGCCCTACACAGTTCTAGCACTTGCCACAAATAGGAAGGGTAGCAGAGAACTGTACAGAGTCACACTCCATTCGAGAATCAGTTGGAACAGAAGTTTTAGAAATACAAGTGGCCTCCTCGGCAGAATCAGTCAGCACATTTTTAGTTCCCATAGTAGAAGTAACAGCGACTGCTCCAATCTGGGAGGCATACGATTCTGTGCAAAAGTGAGCTTGTTCTAAAGCCCTAGCACATTGAGTAGCTTCTGTGAGTTAGCATGTCTGTTTCAAGGAGCCTAGCACATATCAATGAGGACCGGAGACCATGAATGAATGCATCACGGACAGATTCATCCCTGTAAATGCTGTAACTTTTGGCTTATCAGGGTTTAACGAAGCAATAGTTGATAAGTAGTAATTAAAGTTGCGGAACCATAATTTCCAAAGCTTGCTGACCTGAGGGTCTGCCGAGGAAACATCAAATTTATCCAGGTGAATTATCTTCTCCATGAGGAAAATAAAAAAATTAATTCAATAAATTGTGGTGTTTTATCATAGAATGGAAGACAGAGCAAAACCTCTTTACTACGCTTTACCGAACTAATTTCACAGCAAATAATAAACGTAAGAGCAAATAGTAAATGTAAGAGCAAATAGCAAATAGCAGGTAGCAGCAGTAAACGCAAAAGCTGTTATTAACGAAATGTTGAAGAAAAAAAAACTCTGCCCTTTTAAAAAGGAAAAGGAATGTGTGCAAAATCACGTGCCATAGAAACTTTTACTTTAACGGAAATATAACACTTGCATATTGTAAGGTCTGGGTTTTCAGCTTCCATCAGTTTTGTTTCATTTCCTGAAACCGAATTTGTGCTTTTTGGCTATTCAAAAAGCCTTGTTTCACTAAAATTTTAGTCAATAATCGATACTTGATGAGTCGATGCATATATTAATGAGCAAAGGGAGTATGGTTGGATAATTTTCAGCAAACCAATCTTGATTCTTCCTTCAAACATATCCTAATGATTCTTTGGCAAAGTCAAACACTGTAGTTTTAAACTTTACGATGATGTCTTAATATCATTTCAACATTTAATGGAGGGCAGCTTTTCATCAGTAACTGTTAAAACAACTGCGTGGTCTCTTTAACCTTCAACTTGTGCATATCAATTCTCTTGATGGTAGAACTATTTTGATTTCGAACAGAGCGTTTGATTTTCATCTGGATTGTACAGCAGATCAAGTAGTGATTTGACTAACATTTCCCTATACTATAAGAGTGTGTAAGGCTTAGATTTTGTCTGTCTGGATGACATACAGTGGCATTGTCAATATGATGATGCTTTGATCGGGGATGCTTCCAACTGACTTTCTTGCAATTAGGTAGGTGAAACACGGTATTAGTGAGCAAAAGATGAAACTCACTGCAAAGAGACAATAAGAGAACATCGTTTGAGTTAACTTTACCAATTCCATGTGAACCGATGGCGTTTCTCCAAGATTATACATCACTACCTACATGAGCATTGAAGTCATAAGATATTCAACTTGTCTTGAATAGACACCTTGTTAATCTGTTGACACAAAAAAGGAGTAAAATCTTTTTTTAACTCATCAGAGGAATTTAGTGTATGCAAATAACAACTCAAAATGTTGCATATTCGTCTTTCCCTGCCACAACATATGAGGACATAAGTCTGTCATTTATACCAACAGGCAAGAAATCAAGAAATTAGTCAACATCATTCCTGATGGCTAAACCGACAGCAAATTCACATTTCTCATTACTAGCTTTGCCTATCTAATAGAAAGTGTACCCACCTTGAACTTCTAACTATATTGTATCAGTAAACCTGATTTCAGAAAGAGCTGCAACATCAATTTCATGTTGCTTCAACACATGTGCTATGATAGCAGTTCTTTGTTCAGGGTGTTTTTTGTTATCTTGGAGTGTTGTCACAGTCCAAGACACAATGAACATATTTGTTCCATTTATTTTCTTTCTACTTTAGATTTGAGTGCAATATTGGATGCTCAGACATCTGCACCTGATGACAGGGGCAAGAGCAAGTTAGCAATGCTTAGGTCCCTTTTTATACCCCACCTCTCTATGAAGAAGAAAGCAGTGCTATCCTAAAAAGGGATGCTTTGTCATGAAAAGAAGTCACGAGTCACACAATTACTTGGAGAGTTAGGGTTAAAGGACCATCTACTTTTCATCACCCATGTGCAATGTTTATGTGTTAGGAATTACCAGTGACATCTTTCACTTATTCCCCTTCACACTCCCATCATCGCCATAGGATTTACTAAAAGCACACCTTGATGTGCACAAATCTCGGGTGTTATTGAAAGCGATTTACTAAACAACTGGCATTTGACATGTTCAAAGTAGTCATTGTTTGTGCTGAAAAATCTCAATTCTCAGTCGAATTAACATGGTCTGTACATGTGCACGGTGTACCACACATCAAATGATAAAACGATCACAGGATTTTCTTAAAAGGAATATCAGTTATGAGAGTTAACACTAACGGTTTGATCCACCCTGGTGCGTTTTGCACGCCTGGGCACCATACCACATATTTCATGGTCCTCACACTAATATTTACATGTCAGAGTGGAATGTGTGTGTGTGTATATATATATATATATATATATATATATATATATACACACACACACACAAACCTTGGAATTGACTCTGAAAATCTCATCTCTGATCGATGTGAGATAATGTTTGTTTTAAATCAGCTGATCTTCTAGATGGTTGATTTTGTTGGACTGTTATACACAATCTACCCAGAACTACTGGTTTTAAGGCACTAGTAACTTGCCTGATACACCTCTTCACCCTAAAGAAAACAACACTACAGCTTTATTTTAAAACTTTTATTGAAAATATCAATTCATGTAACTTGATTATGTAATAGAGTTGACATCTACTTAATGTAGCCGTCTTCAGATTCAATCACTGTCTCAGTATAGGTCTGATACTTGGAGCATGTTTTTCCACAATTGCCGGGGGGGAGCTTGATGAATACTCAGTGGATAGTGACGATCAGGCTGGCTTTTGTATTGTGGGAGGTAATGTTGGTGATGTTCTCGATGTATGACCAAACGAAAGTTCAGCAGGTTCAGGTCGGGAAAGAAGGGATGCCAATGAGATAAGGATACAAAATCATATCACTCCTAAAGCCACGCCTGGGTCTCTTTGGATTTGTGGCCGACACCAAGTTTTACTGTTGCACCCAGGGCTTGTCAGCGGCGACCTGATTGCACCAGGAGATCACACTCTTCAGCACACTCAGGTACATTTTATTGTTGACTTTGAAGCCGACTTCAAAGATGTGAGGTGGCATGATGTGGCCCTCACTTGAAACCACACCAGAGACCATAACCATGGCTGGAAACTTTTTCATCACCTGGGAACGTTCCTGTTATTTATGATAATTCAGTGATGCATTTTGAGGGTGTTGGCAACGGTCCTGCTCTTAACTTGGATCGGTAGAGAATATAAGTTGTACAGTGGCACATCCCGATCTCGCTCATTGAAGATTGTGCCACTTTCAGACACGATAGAAGGCTGCTATTGCTCTTAGGATTTGTACACAACTGACCAACTAGTAGATGGTCTGCAACAAAAACGAAAACCAGTTTTAATCAAACAGAAATGGAATCATGTAATTTTTTTTATGGTGACAATTTGACTATTTCACTCTGTATATACCTTTAGGGTTAAAACTGCAGACCACAGTAGATATTTACACCCACGTTTTTATTGATTACATTTATCATGCTTTATTATTGACATTGACAACTTTCTCATAAATAATACATTAACAATTGCATGGGGTCAGTCATTTCTTTTAAGGTTTTGTATGTACACTTAATTCTAAAAGCAAATTTCTGCTATGCTATTTGCAATACTTGTAGTGGACAAATATAGATTTCATGTCTACAATTTAAATTAACATGTCTATACTGTCGATATCCACTAATTCAAGCATAGTGAGTATGTCACTATTTTTTTTTTTTTTTTTTTTTAACTTTTGGGTCTGATGTTCAAATCAAGCCTCCATTAGTTTTCTTTGCTTACTAATGCGTTACTACTTATTCTCGAGTGAGTTTTAGCCTTGATAACAATTTGAGATTGATAGATTGTCAATGGAGTGATGAACAATATTGATGAAGAATATTAAATTTACGTTTGTTTGAGTATAAGCAAAGTTATAAACAGAGAAATGAACTGAAAAAAAAATTGCTAAAAAAGTTTACAGATGAAAAAAACTTCTCACTTTATAGCAACATATTATTTCTTGTTTAAAATAAATTAATTTTCTGAGACGATTGCTTTCTTTAGAATAGTCTTGATATTTCTGGAACAATCTCAATATTTCATCCTCAAACAAGAAAATGTATTACATTTTCTTTTATCACGATTATGAGCCAATATCTTCATATTTTAAACACAAACTGGTCTGCATTTTTTTAGTGTTATGTAATGAGTGTGGCTGTTTCTTATTGTGTATATTATACCTTGATATCTTCGTCATGATAATGATGGCTGGTCATCTGATCAACCAACTTGATGTATGGAGCTAACTGCTATAGAAGCTGGAATCAAAATTAATTTAAGTAAGCGATTTCTGGATTGATAATCCATATTTCAAGATGAATAAAAAATAATTCCAACATTATTCGTTGCTGAAGAGTTGACCTTTTCTTTTTGGTTTTACATACAACAAACACACAAAGTAAGCAAGAACTTTTTTGTTATCAATATAGGTTCCTAAACGATATATATATATTGTTCACTTCGCTCCCAATTGTGGACTCATCTATGATTGAACAATTCCTTCCTTTCTTTTGATATCATTATTCTGTTTCTTTCCAAATTTATGAATGATTTGGTTTCTAACACTAACGATCAAAGCGAAATAATCATTACTTAAAAAAACTAGCTCACATATCAAATATTTAACATATTAGTATCATATTTCACTTAATAAAAAAAACCTTAAAAGTATAATAAACAAAAAGAAAAATATTTGAAAAAAAAACGAACAAAATGGTTGTATAATTAGGCATGGGAGAGTAAATAATTTTTAAATTGCATTTTCACTCTAAATAAGGCGAAGTGCCACTTTAGTGTAAGGGCTACTATCTGGAACATAATTTGTAGAGGTACTATGTGGGGAGCTGAGCAGCAGGATGTCTGTTTACATTACACTTGAACTTCTGCATGTCAGTACAGTCGGGATAACAGGAACTCAGAAGAGAAATTCAAAAGTCTAGCAGTCCTAAGGAAGAAACTATTAGAGTAGAAGGCTTTTTTACATCTAGGGATTTCTACTGTGTAGGGGTGGGATTTTGCTGCTTGTCGGGGGTATTTATGTCGAGGGGGTACAAGGCTTGTAGTTCGTCAGAGTGTATACCATTAAAGTAGTTGTAAAAGGCAGAGGGATGCAACATTTCATAATGAGACAGAGCTTGAAGCCTAGTTGATAGTGCGAGACCTATTAGGTTGGCGACTCTCTTTAGAACCCTGGCTAAGAGGGAGAGACTAGTAGCAGATGCACCAGCCTAAATGTGACAACAATATTCCATACATGGGCAAATGGTGGCCTTGTAGAGGTACAGGATACCCTCAGGCATAAAAAACTTTCTAGTACAGAAGAGAGAGTCCACATTCTTTGCAGCAGTCTTGACAATGCACTCAATGTATTTATTCCAATTCATGTTCCCTGTGAACGTTAAGTCGAGGAGTTTGAATGAAGTACTTTCAGGTAATGTATCGTTAACCAAGGCTATTAGTGGTTGAGAAGGTTTTTGTAGTGATTAAAGAAAAGGAGTTTAGTCTTGGTAGCATTGAAGTGTGAATACTTTACGTCAGATGGAAGATGATGCTTGCTTTGACAATGTTTTTATGTCATTAATTATATTTTCTAGTTCCTCTGATGGTCTCTGGCTGCAGACACTATCCAGGTCTTCTGCAATTACCAAACATTGTTACATATTTATAATAGGTAGTAATTAGTATGGAAATAATTGTATATGTAAGTTCTTTGAGGCTCGATATTTTCCCAATGAATGCGGGTGTCATTTAATAGCAGCTTATTTAGATCAGTTGTCCTATAATAATTGTAATAGCATTTTGGGATGTCTTCTGACAAAAATTAAGGACAACAATAGAAGAATTTATTTAGTTGTGACTATTGCAGACTGAATTATAGACTTGGTATTTCGTTTTCTCTATTGACAGCATCATAATTTTGTAGAATTAACCATTTTCCTTGCTTTTACACTAATGGGTCAACATTTATCCAAGTCTGGAAGTTATTTGAGGATAAGAGTAAATGAGATTGTTAGTTGGACGATGAGCAACATCATGAAAAGATTGGAGATGATTGTTGGAATGGTCAGAATTTTATCATTTAGAAGAGGACGGCTCAACAACCATTTATTAACATTAAACTTCAAAACGTCCATGTTGTTGAGAAGCAATCCCCTGGTATTTTGTTCCATAGATCAGAAGTCATAGGAAAACAAAAACTTTGTGCATAGAAGTTATGTTTTGTTTTAATTACACAATGGAGAAAGAAAACTTCTTTGCTGCTGTTGTAGATAGACAAATTATTGTTGTGAATGTTTTATAGTGGGAAACTAGAAATTGGAGCTCAGTCAATACTCACCATGGAAATAATGATAGTAAAGAAAGACTGACAATGTCTTTTCTATGAGAAAAAGGTTGTAAGAAAGATATGACAGCAGTACTCCATCTTGGAACGTATTTCACTGAAGATTTTGACATATTTCTTTTCTATTCATTTGTGAATGCAGACCTCGCTATATTATTGTACCATCTTTGGACAGAGCAGATACTGCATTCTTATTCTTGTTCAAAAACCAAAAAAGTTCAAGTTTCACATTTAACACAAGCGTAAAATCAGATGAAATTTATAAAATTATTATTTTTATTTATTTTTATTTTTTCATTGCATCTTCAATGATCAGGCAAGCCCATCTTTTTAAAAAAGAGATGGAGGCTACAACATGTGCATGAATATAAAATTGCTATAACACATTATTATATAGATTGTAGAGATGTAGTAGGTCTCTCATAATTCATTTTGAAAAGCTATTTTCATCGTCAATCGTGCAAATTAAATGAACGTCCATTACTATTAGCAAAAAACGATTTTTGAACAGATGACATTACACACGTGTAAATGCGTTTATATACACAATCCACATGGCCAGCTTAACATATATATGCATCATCAGAATACATGTGTTCATGCAGATTTGTACAAAGGAACAATATAATAGATATTTTTAGTACCAAATGATATTGGCGTAAATAATGATTTGTTTTTAATTAAAAAGAAAAAAGATTTATGGAAAATGTGGATTGATGTTCATGTATGAATGTAATTATGAGAAAATCCAAGGATTTGTGTCGATTTCTTAATCTCTGTCCACATTGATTTTACAATCAATTCATTACAAAATAATCTCTCATATAAAGTTTTATCAGGTCATTTCCTTTGTTAAAATGTGGATTATCTCCAAAATTTGTTTTATTATTAGTACTTTTATTTTCTATTGTATTAAATCTAAAATCGTTGCTCACAAATACGAAAACTGCAAACATAATTAAATGATATATGAATCACTAATACAATATTAGTTCCCAGATAAGTCGAATATAGATTTAAACTGAGAATTGTGATTGAATAAGAATATTGTTAAGAAGTGTCCATGCAGTAAGTCCATTTAGTGAAAAAATGCTATTTCCAACTAAAGTGTAGCTGACCAACCAGTGGAAAGAGCTTTCTGTAGAAATTCTTAATTTAAAAAATAAAATGAATAAATACAAATAATTTTTCACAATTATTATAATGTGAAGAATGTAAAAGTGATTGCTCGAAACTAGAGAACTAAAAAATGGGGAAAAAACACTTTGAAGACCTGCTTCATGAAGCTGAATTAATTATAGAAACAAAATCTACATAATAAATAATCTGAGAGGAACTCAATAGCAGAAACGATATTTTCAGCATGGATGAACTGGGACCTGCAAAGAATTAAATAAAGCATGCAAAGGTTTTTGAAAACGTTCCCTCTGAGTTCTGACAGATTACTTTGACACTGATTTATTAACATTTTGCAATCAAATTATTAATCAAACTCTATTAAGCGTTGGACAGAAGGTTGTATTCTCCCCTTTTCAAAAAAAAGTATCAAGCTGTTATACCACAATAGCTTCCAAAATCTACAGCCTACTTTTGTTGAATCGCATTTACTTTAAACTATACAGAATTCTTCTAAAAACGAAAATGGTTCCAGACAAGACAGATGAACAGTTGGCCAAATTCTTACCATTCGCTATATTTTAAAGTTTAAAAGCCAAGAACTTCAAAGCTGTGTTTTTACTTATCTAATTCTCCAAATATTTGATTCTGTCAATTGTGGTAAAATTGATGCACAACATATAACCGGATACTTCACTAGAGTAGAGACATTTTTGTTCTGGAATCCAGTAAATTTAAGAAAAGACACAAAGATAAACTATAAAAATAATTATATATTTCTGTTTTATTAAATGCTAGCTTTTTTCTCGTCCATAAATGTTTACTTATCTACCGAGTTGATCTTAAATATTGTATAGACTCAATCCATTATATTATCCTTTTCAGTCCCCACCCCTTAATTCCGGCTTCCATCTTATCTCACAATTACTTATAACGTCACCAACTAACTTTCGGAAGAACCCCCTCCCCCCATCCGCTTTTCTTTTATATCGTAAGTTTTTTAAAACGTGACTAGCTAAAGTTCAGAATAAAATCACGCTTTTCTTTTAACGGTTAATTAAAAAAAATTTTTTTTTGAACGCTGTTAAAACTTAAATTCTTCACTACAGTTTGCATTTTGGAGACAGAAGTGTTTTTGTTGAGATAAGTGATTTCAATATTAATCGTACTTTTTATTTTTAGATTCAAATATTAATAACTACATTTTATTTCAGTATTTAATTTATGTATTTCTGTTTTATTAAATGCTAGCTTTTTTCTCGTCAATAAATGTTTATTTATCTACCGAGTTGATTGCAAAAATAGATTACGAAATTGTACTCATTTTTAGTTCGTGAGAGGGGAATCTATCACCATACTTTCCCTTAAACACGTCTGTTGGACTTTTATTAAGTAGAATACTTCATAATTTTTTTTTTTTAATGGAGAGTAGAAAACGCATTGTGGATGCATTATCGGCAGCTCCTGTTACTCTCGCTTCTTCTTATTTGTCCCTCAGTCCTCATTTTTTAATGAGTAATTTTTCTCACAAAGGGAGAAGAAAAAGCTGTTTTCTAGGTTGGCAGTATTTTGCGCGAACAATTGGCAGAGATGGAGGAAATGTTCTGTTTCTATGTCTATCCTTGTAGCCATGTCACTAGTAAGGGTGCTGGAGGTAAACGTTTTGTCTGGGCTGACGTTATCCACCTAATAGTCAGGGACCCGAACCTTGGATTAACCACTAAGGAGGCTGTCCTATCAGCAGGTGCAAAGTACTGGGGTTGCTGTATTGCCATTTGGTGAATGGATTCTGGACCATGCAGTAGTTTCTGGTGGGGCCTCTCGATGCCATACTAGTGGGTAATTGTTACGGCTTTACCTTATCATTAGCTACAAATAACAAAAAAATTCTTCATTTCTTTTTCTCTCTTAGTTTCCCCTCTCTGTCCTGCTCTAAGTAAATCTGACGACCTAGTCCACAAATTCCAAAATTTCATCATGACAAGTTTCAAGAAAAAATACACAATTAAACCCGGTTCTCCAACTTCCAATGTAAACCCCTACTACCATGTCTCCTTCTCCAACATCAGGGGTCTATGTTCTAACCTTCCAGAGGTTGAAACCCAATTATAGGAGACTAAACCAGACCTTTTATTTTTAAGTGAAACTGGCATTGGACAGGCTATTTCTCTAGAAGAGTTCGCAATTAAAGGATACTCTAACTTAACTTCTAAATCTGACTCCCAAGATCGCCATGGGCATGGAATATGTGCCTATATTAAAGATAGCTTTCCATGTGGTAGGATTATCTCCAGGGAAGATCCTAACTTACCCTATATGTACTTCTGGGTTGCTTTAGCTCACACTACTGCATTTACTCTCTATCTCCCCCACAACAGGGGAGTTACTATTTTTAAAAGCATATCTGAGAAAATTGACCAAATCCTATCTGCTTATCCTTCAGCTAACATTCACGTATGTGGAGACTTCAATGTTCACAACGTCGAATGGTTGACCCACTCAAACAAGACCGATGATGAGGGGAGGTTCTGTCATGATTTCTCCATTGCCTATGACCTCACTCAGATTGTTCAGGAACCCACCCGTGTGCCCGACAATGATGGCCAGTATGCAAGCCTACTAGACCTTTTTCTCACAACTTGCCCTGAACTATGTTCAGTTTCTGTTCTGTCGCCTCTTGGATCTTCCGACCACTCTGTTGTATGAATTAAGATAAAAATGAAATGTAATGTCCCCAGACGTACCTCTCCATCATACAGTATATCGATAAACTAAGGCTGACTGGGATAGATTCCGTACATTTATATCTGATCTACCTCTGCATTCTATGTTTAAAAAGGATGTGTCCTCTATAGTATCAGATCTGACGGAATGGTTAATTGTAGGTATAGACCGTTTCATACCCTCGAAAAAGTTTCAGCAAAAACCTAACAGCCAGCCATGGTTCTCTCCAGAATGTGCTGCTGCCATTGCGCACAGAAATCATTTTTTCCACTGCTTCCCACGTAATAGATGTATGGAAACTAAAACCGCTTTCAGGACTGCCAGCAACCATTGTAAGAAAGTAATAAAGAACACAAGAGAGTTGTATGCTCAATCCGTTAAGTCCAAAGTAGCTGAGCAGCGGCTTGGTTCCCACCGGTTTTGGCAAATAGCAAACAGAATCCTGAACAGAAGCGTGTGCTCCATCCCAACTATTATCAATGGACCTGAGGTAATCTCGTCAGCATCAGACAAAGCCAAACTCTTTGTCAAGAACTTTGCAGCTAATTCTACCCTTTGCGACCAAGGCCGCCAACCCCCAATATTTCCTCCTGTATCAGAAAACACACTATGTGATATACGTATATCTGTACGTGATGTTGCCAAGCTAATCAAAAACCTTGATTCCAGTAAAGCAACTGGCCCTGACAGTATTCCAATTATAGTACTCAAAAAACTTCAACCTGAACTAGCACCCATACTTACAAAACTGTTTAAACGTTGTCTTAAGGAGAATAGTTTCCCATCTCCCTGGAAAATTTCATTAGTATGCCCTGTATTTAAGAATTCAGGTGATCCCTCATCCCCCTCTCAGTACAGGCCAATAAGTCTCCTGTGCGTCATGAGTAAGTTGCTGGAATCTGTGTTAAATACAGAAGTAATCAACCATCTCAACAAAAATAACCTTCTTAGTGACACTCAATATGGTTTCCGTTCTGCTAGATCTACAGCAGATGTGCTTACAGTTATATCTTATAGGATTAGCAAATCTCTCAACGGAGGCAACCTTTCTAGGGCAATTGCTCTCGACATATCTAAGGCCTTTGATAGGGTATGGCATAAAGGTTTTCTTGATAAGATCTGTAGCTATGGTATAGCTGGAAATGTCTTCTCAATTATTAAATCATTTCTTTCTGATAGGTTCATAAGAGTAGTAGTTGAGGGGCAAAAATCAGAAGCTCACAGTATTAATGCTGGTGTCCCTCAGGGGTCCATCCTGGGCCCAACTCTTTTCCTGATCTACATTAATGATCTTCCAAATCACATCTTTACATCATTTGTAGACATTTATGCTGACGACACTACCATTTATGGTAGCACATCTAAGACAGTAATCGACCAAGTTCTCTCCAATTCTCTCTCCTCTGATCTTGAGCACGTAGTACAATGGGGAAAGAAGTGGCTGGTTACTTTTAATGCATCTAAAACCAAGCTTCTTTCTTTACATCATCAACATTCTGATCCACATCTGGCATCAATTGAAATGAATGGCTCTCGTCTTCAGGAGGCCTCAAGTTTTGACAAGCTTCTGGGCTTGACCATTACTCCTGATCTTAAATGGAACACGTACATCAAATCTGTTGCCAAGGCCGCTGGAAAAATGGTGGGATCTTTCTATAGATCCAGTAGATATCTCACTGCTGATGCAATTCTCTATCTATATAAGAGCCAGGTACGTCCAAGGATGGAATACTGTTGCCACATCTGAGCAGGAGCTTCTAGAAAGGACTTGTCCTGCCTTGATAGAGTTCAAAATAGACTTCGTAGCCTCGTAGGAGATGTCCTTTTCTCTTCCTTGCAACCTCTATCTCACAGAAGAGATGTTGCGAGTTTGTCTCTGATGTATCGTTATTTTCATGGAAAGTGTTCGACTGAGCTTCAGTCTATGCCCCCCCCTCGCCAAACCTTCACAAGGAACACTCGTCTAGCTGTAAACACTATCAATAATTCCCCCCACTCTTTATCTGTGCCTAAACCTAAACGTAGATTCCATGAACAAAGCTTCTTTCTTAGAACTGCATGCCTGTGGAATTGTCTTCCGTTTTCCTACTTTCCTGCTGACTACAATATGGTTGTGTTCAAGTCTAACGTAAATAAGTTCTTGATAAGCCGTTCCATATAAGTTATCAAATTTACCAAATTTTCATTACTAATGATTACTATATTGTCCAATTTCTACTGTACACTCTTTAACCCTTATCCTTGAGTGGCCTCTTGGCCTTGATAATGTGGTGATGCCTATGTAAAAAAAAAAAAACTATAAAAATAATTATCTGGTCCATTGGGAAGAGGAAAATTAGTGTCTTTTTTTATTAACCCAACGTTTGAGAGATAGAATGAAATCTTGATTGAACACTCGGCTATCTATGTATCTCATATAGAAATCAAGTGTTAGTCCCAGAAAAGGGCTCCTTGATTTCAGAGAAATACCTGAAGTAGAATGAAATCCAGTGAACTGTGTTAGAAATTACATGGGACACCGTTGTCATATTTTATTCTTGTTAAGAGAAAGGAGGCTTGCTGATGACTCGTGTATAAATCAGAACTTGTGACATTCACTTATTGAATCTATTATGTGTCAAAAGATCGGTTAGAAGACCTCATCACACATCCAACTAATTGTAGAATTATCTGGATGCCATATAGAGGACCTGCCGACAATGTACAAGTTGGGAGAATCCTAAAAGAATGGTCAACCTGATTGATTGGCATTCCTTTGTATTCAATCATATTTGAAGAAAAACTGAAAATAAGGTCATTACTTTGAGATAAATAATAAAAAAAGAAACTATTTTATCAAACTTTTGTTAGAAATCATTAAATCACTTAATCTAAAATCTATATCATATACAATTAAACAGCAGAAAATTGCTATGTTTTTACTGTACTCTTAGTTTATAGATTTTCTTTAAAAATATAAGTTAGGAAATAGAAATAGTAGCAGAATAATTTTTTTTGTGTGCCAATTCTGTATGTTGCGTAGTACCAAACATTTATCTGTCCCCTGTCCAGAAGTCTACTAACTGAAGAATTATCCAAATACCAACTATATAAAGCTAATTCCATTATTCTCTTAGCTTACCGGATTTGACATGGAAGTCTCTACTTAGTTCAGCTGCAATCCGGTTATGTTTAGCTCTTGCGACATGTAAAGTCTATCATTTAAGTTTTATGCTTCTGTGAGCTTCTGTGGAATGTAATCTTTTCCAATAATTATTATTATCATTGGGTAAACATTCATTTTCAGTGCTCAAAATAATCCCAGAATTTTTTTTTACTTAAGATATACAATCCAGCAATCATCAATTCCATCTCTCTCTCTCTCTCTTTCTCTCTCTCTCTCTCTCTCTCTCTCTTTCTCTCTCTCTCTTTCTCTCTCTCTCTCTCTCTCTCTCTCTCTCTCTCTCTCTCTCTATATATATATATATATATATATATATATATATATATATATATATATATATATAATCACATTGATTTGTGTATGATGCAGCATTACAGTTTAACAGTTCATCTAAAAGTCGAATTAACCGCAGATTTGTATTCGACATTTTCGATCCAATATACTTGTCGATATCAAAAGTTCTTGAACCTTTTTTTAAAAGTTATTATTTAAAATTAAAATTGCATAAAATAGCATTAGAAACAAATGTTCTAACATTTTTAGCATTCCCTTTTACTCGACTCATCGCACATATTTTTTACATTGAAGAGAAAGTTTTTTTCAAATTTAAAATAGATTTAAAATATTTAATAAATGTTCATCAATATGTTTATTTTAATAAGAATTTTTTTCTTACATATATGTTTATATATTTTAGACAAATTTAGATTAATTCAGGGAGGTAAAGATATTCTATGTTGAACGAATTTAAGTAGGTTAAAAAGGCAAAATATTTTCGTAAGAGTGGTGACATTGTGAGTAAAGTGTTCACCTTCAGTTCCAATATTTTATGTCATTTTTTGTTGTTGCTATAGAGTTCCAGTTATTTCATAGATTATATCGATCATTGGCATAAGTCTGGATAATTTTTTCTTTTAATAAAAGATAAATGAAAAATATTTAATATATTTTAAGTTCGAATCTTGACAATAAAATTCAAGAAAAGTTGAGATCTCCAAGATACTTCAGCTAGTATATAAAGAAAGTTCCTCTATTTATCATCCAATACAAGCCTAACACCCATCATTTTTTTGTGTAGTTTTTTCTGTGCAACAGGCTCCTACTAGATTTCTTTCTTCATCATAGTTTGTTAGTATTTCCTTGGACATTGTATAAAAAGAGTCTGAAACCTAATACATCACGTGTTGTCAACTAAACTCCAGTCCCTGTCTCATCATCACATCGCCAATAAGAAAATTGTTTTTTTTTTTTCCATCCATCTTTTATTCAACGTTCTAAAAAGAAGACATAATTTTTTAAAACGATTGTACTTTAAGCGATTAAATAGAGTAAAGAACACTGTTTAAAAGGATATGTAAATTAAAGGTATTATAATGAAAACTTATTTGAAAAGACATAATTTGAAATCAAAATTAAAAATTCCGCAAGAATTTTCTTTTCAACCCAATACTTCATATGTTTTCTGTCAATGTAGACAAACCAGACTAGCAGCAAAATATTACTCTCTCTATGTAGATCCCTAGATGCTGTAAAACATTTATACTCTAATAGCTTCTTTCCTCAAACAGCTTGCGTTTAGAATTCTGTCACCATTTTGTGTTTCTCCGTTTGTACCAACATGCGAACATTTAAATATAAGCGAACAAACATCTTACAGCCTAACTGACAATGCTCTTATAAACCTGGCCTCTAATTACAGTAGCCCCTTTTATCTTTAGTAGCAATGTGCCTAGTTCAGAAAATAATTAAAAAAAAATAAATATGCATTAATGCTTCTTACTTACACAGAAATACATATATTAAAACATAATCTAATCTACTTGGTATTGTCTGACAATCTTTTTAATTAATTTTTGTTTTGGTCATTGTCCCCTCTTTTTTTTTATCTTAATTCCTTGTAAAAAATATTTACATTTTTGGAAGGCTAATTCAATGATGGAATATGTTATAAAAAATCGTTTTACAATATGTCAAATCCCATAAATATATTTATTAAATAACGAAATAGACATGTGAAATATATATGTTTTTAAAACAGCTGTTACATGATGGTGCTTTATAAAATCGAATTTTTGAAGTTTAATTAGAATAGTGTATAATTTGATCCTTAAACTAATTGTTTAAAATAATAAAATACATAGGAAAAAAATAATTAAAGGAGGAAGCTAGTGTCGGTTTGGTGTATTATATCTTACATATCTAGAAATTAAATTATCAAGTTATCGTCTGGCTGTGACAATTCACGTTCAATACACCAAACCGATACTAGTTTCCTCCGGATTCAAAACCTCTGACCTGGTGAAAGATAAATCTACTGAAGTCTTTAGAACAGATGGTTTCACTAGCTGTCTAGAGTTCTTTTTAGTTTTATTTTTTGCTTCTCCCACCATGCTAAAAACATTATTGAAAAAATATATATATAGTCATAAGAGGTGGGTGTAGTTTGCTTGAAGCATTGTATAGTATGTAGTTAAATAGAATTGTAGAAGGCGGTACAATGCAGAAGTAACGGAAAGACACAAGCTGAAGCAGGTGAGAAATTTATTAATACAACTTATAAATACATGTGTACATATTCATATTTCATATACGCAGTATATTTATATTTGCGCAGTGGTCACCTGGGAAAGTCGATCTGGTGGTATGTCGATGTAATATAATATTTCGAGAAAGATCTCTTCGTCAGATATTTACTTGACTTTGACAAACGTGCTGTTGTAAGCAGTAACTATACCGCAGCAAATCATCGCTCAGGACTTGTGGGTAGTATATGGTTAGGGTTTTTTTTTTTTCTCAATTCTTATTTTATATTTCTAATTATATTTCTAAATTATTTATTTTATATTATATTTTATTTTATTTATTTGTTTTTTTTTTGTTTGTTTTTTTTATAATAGTTTATCTTTGGTTCAAACGTGTTGTTGTAAACAGTAAATAGTAACAGTATCGGACTAAATAATTGTCCGGACCTAGTTGGTGGCTTTTTGTACCCTGCACCCTAACTAACTGCCCGATGAACACCACTAACATGTGCCACCGTACATACACAGTATATCGCATACAGTGCACCAAATGTGACCAATCATACGTCAGTAGCTCAGTGAGACACCTGCACATTAGAGTAAAAGAACACATACAAACACAAGCCTCTTCTGTTCGCAAACACCTTCACATATGCGCAACACTAACAAATCCATCAGAGTAGATATTTTAGCCACCGAACGCAATGTTGGCAACCTTCGTATCAAAGAATCAATCCTGATTGCCAAATTACATCCCAAAATGGAAAATCTAAATACAGTAATTGAATAGACTTCAACACGTTTGTCAAAGTCAAGTAAATATCTGACGAAGAGATCTTTCTCGAAATATTATATTACACGGACATACCACCAGACCGACTTTCCCAGGTGACCACTGTGCAAATATAAATATACTGCGTATATGAAATATGATTTGTACACATGTATTTATAAGTTGTATTAATAAATTTCTCACCTGCTTCAGCTTGTGTCTTTCCATTACTTCTGCATTGTACCGCCTTCTACAATTCTATTTAAATATATAGAGTCACTTCTAATAGTAACATATTTTTCAAAAAATATTGCACATCAATTGACACCAAATTAAATTCGGTCAAGTTCCTACTATTTTCAAAATAGATATGATATTAAATTTAAAAATTTGTGTTCGTTACAAAATGTTATTGAATTTACTAAACATTTCATGAAAATTGGATAATTGTTTCATTTTGGTGATTAAAACATACACTAATTTGCTTAAAATAGTGGTGTCTTAGTGTATCCCCATATTATAGGATGATAATACATACCAACATGTATACTTACTTTTCAATTATTTAAAAAGTACTGAAATGTAAATTCTTATGCAAACAAATACTATTTGCAGTTTCAAATATAACGGATTCCTGATTTTTTTTAATGTTGATTTTTAAATGATATTAACTAATTTATATAAGAAATTAAAATTTGGATCCAACTTCAAAGGAACCGAGTTCCACATACAACCAAACACACGGACACAAACTTGTAACATTGAGGTAAATATAATTATCACCCTTTAACTCTGGCGATTTCATTCTTGCCGCAAGCCAGCATTAACGTCTTATTTCCATCTTCGCTTGATATTTCTCACTCTTTTCGATTTGGATGCCGAGCTATGCAGATGTGTCACGACATGTTCCTGTATAGCACTCTCACAAAGGACATTCACACTCCCGCAAAGAGACTCTCAGAATTACGACATAAATAATTGTTGTGGGGACATACACACTCTTATAATCGCTAAGATGGACTTGTTCATTAGTCATATAATCAGCACGTCTAGACTACTCCATGAAAGCTATCTGGATGTCGTACAGAGACGACTCCCCACGGACTTAATGACCTTTTCTGTACCACTAACACTTGCTTGATATAAATGTTCTTATTCTCACCAAGTCGTTGTGTTCCTACTTTCACCTTTTCTGACTCCACTACAGTAATGTTTTCCTATGCTTCTTTGGTATTGAACTGTTTCTTATTACTCTTGTTGCAATTACTGTAAATAATTGTACATCGGTTATAAATATAATTTCGGCGAATTTTGTGTACTCATTTCTTGGCTAAGAGGACCATGTGATCTTCTCTCCTATCCTCTACTTAACAGTGGGTGACTTTGCCCACTACTACTAGAAAACCCACCAGTCTCTCTGCTATATATGAAGGACTTATCTGGAAAAAAAAAAACTAATCAGAGGAGAAATAATGTATATATATATATATATA
>NW_027633941.1:0-22204 GCF_053919585.1 Euprymna scolopes
GGAAATAATGATAATTCAAGAAATAACGTTTTTTCATGCATGCGTGTTTAGCTAAATTGTCATGAAGGAACAATTTTTTGCTACCCTCCCTCATTAGAAATGCAAGTTCCTAAATTCGACTAAAGTTCCCAAGTTCAAGAAGATGCACCTGTCGAAGAACAGTGGTTATAATCGGCCGTAATGTGAGAATGACACCTAACATGAGAATAGTCATCCGAACAATCTAACTAACATCATAAGTTCCTTTCTCCACATTAAAAAACGACTCTGGTGTCTAACTCTGCCCTCATGGGGAGGCATTGTAAATAAGAACATCATAAAGATTGATAGATTAAGGTAATAGGCGCCTTTTGACTAGGAGCAAAGTGTAGCATCTGTTCTGATGCTGAACTTTACCTTTTCCGGCCTCAATCAGTGGGTGAGAAATCTTTCTAGATTGAGGCAATTTTTATTTTTGTTCCTATCCAGAGCACTCCTTTTTGAGGGAGCTGGGTTTTCCCCACATGTAAAACCGACCTTGTGCCTAACCCTGCCCTCGTGGGGAGGCAAGTAAATAGGAACATCATAAGGATTGAAAAATATACAATAATTATACAAATAAAATAATAGCTAGTGCTTACTTTTAATAATTTTTTTTTTTAAAGTTTTATTTTATAAACAAGCCTGGTTGCCCAGGTGTTTGGAGGTGTGTATTGAGCAAAAAAAAAAGTTGTAGTAGGCAGGCAGGTTCGAACCCGTGACGCAAAGGCGAAAAAGAAAGCGGAGGTGTGTGTAAGGGTGTTGGTTACAAAAAAAAAACAAAAAAAAACAGGAAAACTTGTGAGTGCAAAAAAAAAAAAAAGTGGCAGTAGGCAGGCAGGCAGGCTCAAACCCGTACCGCAAAGGAGGAAAAGAAAGTAAAAAATAAAAAATAAAAAAAAAAAGGACGTTTTTGTTGTTGCGCTCATCGCCAAATCGGAAGTGACGTAGGTTTAAAAAGAGGCAATGACTTCCAAAATAATCGACCGCTCCTTGTAGAAAAGTGCCCAGTTGAAGGTGAAAGAATTAATGATTTTGGCCAATTTTTCGATATTTGTCATCTGAAGGGTTGAGCTTTAAAATGATACCAATCTCGTGAAAATCCGTCACCTCTGTCGAAAGTTTTTGCAAGTCATACATACATACATTTAAACAGACAGGTGAGATTTATATTAAAGATGTTTATGAAATTATAAAAATAAGTTATTTTTTTTAATTTTAAAATTAAGTCTTTTATTTGAATTTATATAATAAAAATGTTTATAAGAATGAAATTATTGAAATCGAAATAACAAAATTTCAAAAATCATAAAAAAAAAAAAATTCAATATATAATATTCTAAAAATAGTTTTTCAAAATTTTCTTGAAATGTTTTTCAATAATTCTTTAAAAAAAAATCAAATAAAACTAATTTCAATAATTCTTAATTAAAATAAGACAGAAAAACTTTTCAATGATTATTAAATAAAATAAAGAATGATCAGAAAAATCTAATAAAAAAAAAAATTTTTATTTTAAAAAAAGTGCATACACAAGGGAGATGTAAACGTGAGAGGAAAAAAAGCAAAGGAATAGATTTGCCTTGTCACCGCTTCTGTCAACATTACACTGGAAGTTTAGGAAGTATATTAGCTGACTATAACCAATCGTTTTTTTTTTGTTTTGTTTTGTTTTTTTTAAGACTTTACCTCTGTGTTTGACTTTCCGATTTGAAACTGTAGATTATCCATATTCTATTTTTCTTATATTTACTCTGAATTGCTTTTGCACATGTCTTTTTGATTTTCTGATCAACGGAGAGTTTGTAGTAAGCAACCTCCATTAACCTGTTTTTATTTCTGACGCTTAGAAACACGTGTCAAAGTTATCTTGTTTTAAAACTCTAATTAAATCATATAATCTTGAATTTAATACTACATTAATCATCTATGTATCCATTTGGATTCTTCTGTGTCCCATCAGTGACTTTTCACAGGTTTTCCACCCGCATCAAGAATTGGCTTTATATCGGTTTTCCTTCTCTGAGATGAGTTGTCCTATGATAAGATGAAGATGAGATGGTCGCCCGAATAATCTAACATCATAAGATTGTAAGATTTTAATAAAAAAATATATTTTCTTATTCCAGGCGAGGAAAACCATTGTATTTGAGTGAAGAACGCTACCGGTTATTGGAGCAGCAGTGGCTCACCCATAACTTTGACCACGCCTGTAAACAATGGATGTGGCATAAGAACAGTTTATGACACCCCCACTCCTCACCACTACTATCCCCCCCCCACTTCTTTCTTTTTTGCTGTTGGTGTTGATCTTTTGTCATCTACAAAAAAATGCAGAGGAATCTCAACGAGAATGGAGGGAGGTTAATTATGAAAAAAGAAGAAAAAAAACACGGATCATTTGATACTTTTTTTAAGACTTTCTTTTCTTTTAAGATTACACTTTCCCTCTTTGATCCCCAACTTTTTTTTTTTTTTTTTTTCATCTTTGACAACTTTATATATTTTTGCAAGATAAATTGAAATGCTGTGATGATCCTATTTGAGTCTATTGCACAAAGTTTTTCATTGTCTGTTCAATAATTATTCCTACCCACACTTTATTGAATCATTACATGTTAGAAAGAAAGATTCATGTATGTAAGTTTATGCAAGTTTCAAAACATTCATCCAAGATTGGCATTTTCTGACGAGAAGCATTTATGCTTGGAATGGACTAAGTAAAAGGACTGATTAGTTTTTGCCTTGTGCCAACCTTGAATAATTTAAATTTCGAAACTTGGATAAACTTGACTATATGAGTTTTCTTTTCTGAAATTTGATTTAAATGTTTTATTTATTTATTTTACATAGTTGGCCCACTAAATAAATTCATGAGAATCTAATGAAAGAGGACGCTACTTCTCGGCGTTTAAGGTTACAAAAAAAAAATCTGTATTTATATATTTTTTTTCGTCTAAAAATATTTTTTAACTAGTATATTTCTCTAAGCCTGTCTGTTCTATTTTTTATTGAAAACTACTGGTCTGATCTGACTGAAATTTTTAATGGATTTTATAAGGTGCAGTGAATTAAGTATTATGGTATCTGTTCAAGATGGGGATTAGTATTTAATATAAAAATGAACCCAAATTTAACTATTTTTCCACCATCAATTTAACATAACGCATTCAATTTAAGCCATAACTTTTGCCCGTTTTTAATGGGCTGAAAAGTCTAGTTTATATATATATAGAGAGAGAGAGATATATATATATTTATTATAAAGTTTTATTTATACAAACATTCGGTACTTGTACAGTTTAATCAAGACATTAAAAAATGAAAATATCGAAAAAAGGTTATATTCTACGTATCCGTTTTGAACTGAAGATCTCCGAAAAAAAATTTCACTTAATTTGATCGAGTAGTTTTTTTGTTTTGTTTTTTTTTACAGCGGAAAAACACGTTTTTATGACAGCACGTTGAAGGTAGACATCTTCGAATTTTTGATTGGATTTTTAGAACGCGCCACAGGGAGATAACTCTGTTTAAAGTGCTGAAAGACACTCCCTCCCCATCTTTAATACTAGGTTTTCTTCCTAAAAATCAAACCCTTTGCTCGGTATCATAACAAATTGTTGTTTTTTTTACTGTAAAAAAAAAAAAAAAAACAATGAAATTAAGTGAAATTTTTTTCGGAGAACTTCATTCCATAACGGATATGTACAATTTAAACTTTTTTTTTTTTTTTTTTTTTTTTTTTTTTTTAGATATTTTCATTTTTTAATGTCTTGATTAAACTGTGCAAGTACCAAACCTTCAAAAACTTTCATATTATTTAGCTTCTTCAGGCTACTGTTCTCATCTTGAATGTTATTTGCACAACGTTTCACTCGATGCAACCTTTGACCTTCTTCTGGTGTATCTTGTTGAACTCGAGGAATCTGATTCCTAAGTTTGACTTAAGAATGTCAAAGATTACACCCACTGAAACATGCAAATCACACTCAAGATGAGAACAGTAATCCAAAGAGTCCAAATAATACGAATAATCAATCCTCATCTCAAAAATTCAGAACCGTAATTCAGGAACATGTTTCTGTCAAAGCTTAAAAATATATCAACCCTGCTTAGGATGGAAAAAAAAAATGTCTGTTCTGTGTTTTCATATTGGAGAAATGAAGCAAAATTTCAACGTGGAAGGGTGTATGTGACTAGATTAAAAAAAAAAGTTATTTTGGATATGTTGCTCAAGCTTTTTTTCATATTCCACTTAAAACATCGTCAGTTGAAGGTTAGGGTTAGGTTATAACTTTGTAACTTTAACTGTCTGCATCTCTAAATTTAAGGTATGATGCAGTTGCCATGATAACATGCCTTGGGAGGAGGAGAAATACATCTTTTGTAAAAAAAAAATAAATAAATAAAAAAGCAATCACACAAGCAAGAAATATACACACATTTATAGTGTTTGCATAGCAATACACCAATCAAGAAAAGTAAGGTAAATTATATTTTAAGTCATTAGCTAATAGAATGCTGAACCATGAAAATAAAATAGTAAACCAGAAAAATAGCATATAAAATTCTAATAACAAAAACTTGTGGAAATACCACAGTAGTTAAAAAATTTTTAAACACATTATGAATAAAAAATAAAATCAATAACGAATTTAAAACAATATTTTTATCAAATTTTTTTTAACCTTTTAAAGCTAAAAGGATTGATTTAAAAATTTTACCCCCCCCCCCTTTTTTTTTTTTTTTTTTTTTTTAATGAAAATTCAACAAACAAATTTTTTTTTTCCGAATAATTTTTTATATAAATTATAAAGGAACAGATGTCAATTAACTTGAACATTTTCTTTAATTAAAAAAAACAAAAAAACTTAGTATCCTTTTTAATTATAAAATAAAAAAGGCAATTTGAAATTGTAAACAGACAGCCATGTTTTTTGCTATTTTTTTTTTTTTTTGGAAAATTTTTGGCAAGGAAATGGTTTTAATGACTTAACTGATAAAGAGCGACTATAAAGGGAGATAATTCGTTTCTAGTTATTTGCGATGATGGTGTTGTTTTTGTGACACTGGACGTACAGGCAAGTAAATTGATATTTAGATAATAATTATTATAAGAACAAATAAATTTTTCAGTAATTCTTCTCTTCATCAGAGACAGTTGTTTCATATTATTAAAATTATTACCTTTTTTATTTAGTAAAGATTTTTTGGGTTTTTTTTTTTAATACATTTGTAGTTAAGAAAAAGTCTTATTAAGAACTTTAATGGCAAAAGGTAATAATATTTATATTACTAATATAAAACAATAGTTTTTGTTTGAAAGGAAGTTGGTTCTTCTGTAGGAGATGCCTCCTTTTACTTTTTTTTCTCGCTCACATGCCCCTATTTCGAATTCATAGTTTTTTTAGGTTTAGCCTATTTCAAACTGATATCAATTATTGCACAATAAAAATAATTAAATTAAAACAAAAATAATTTTTTTATTTCAAATTATTTAATCAAGTAAAAATTTCAGTTTTTTACTTGATTACGAAATTTGAAAAGTTATTCCAGTAAAATATGATACCTAACAATTTAACAAACAAAAACTGAATTTAACTCTAAAATTACTGTGTAATAATTTATATCAGTTTGAAATAGGTTAAGCATTTAAAAAACAAAACAAAAAAAAAAAAATGTTAATGACCATTTTGGTAGAAAAAAAAAAAGTCTGATATCGGCCTGCTGCTATGAATTCAGAATAGACATATAAGCGAGAAAAAGTGGAAGTAATTTAAGGAGACATCTCCTACAGGAGAACCAAAATTTTTAGATAAAGACAAAATGAAAATATTTACATTGTATATATGGTTTCTGATGTCTAGCGTGACATCAAAGAGGAAGGAAAAAAGCATGTGGCGGAGGGAGAGACTTTTAAGCATGTTGACATAGTAAGCATTTTTTTTTTGTTTTTTTTAAATCTTTTTTTTTATTGAACCATGTCGTGTCACAACAGGAACTTTTAAACAAGATGCAAAACTCATTCATCCTCTAAACTTTTAACAAGATTTTCGGATGACCGTATGCAGTGGAACAAATTATAAACATAACAGTTGGTTATTGCTACAGACTAAGAAACTGTTGATAACCCCAAAGGGAAAAGCAGGAATGCAACCATATTGTCCCTAGCTTGGAAAATACATGTCAGGTGGTTTGGTGTGAAAACTACCAATAATAAATGCCTTTTCTTTCAGCTGAAAAAAAAACAAAAAGAAACTTGTCGAATTTCTTTCTGTTGTTTCTTTGCGAGACTTTCATGCACAACGTTGGGTTCGTGTTAAAATGCAATGACTACATTACAATTAGCTTCATCTGTGACATCAATAAGTTCGGGTCAGCAACAAAAATGTTATGGATTGGGGGTGCAGAAGATGTCAAAGCTTTCAAGGATGGATAATTTTTCCACAATGATTTTGAGTTCATGCTTGTTTCTGTGTAAGCATATCGAGGCATTCAAGTTTCAGCACCTATCAGTTTGTCCGAAGAAGGCGGTTGACGAGTAGAATAAAGTTTTCTCTCATTAAAGCATATTAAAGTTTGTTTTTTAACTGAAGATCTTTGTCGACCTTGAATACGATGTTTTTCCGGGCCCTGGTTATGGTATTTGCCCTGCCTTATGGTGTCATTTATAATGTTATTTGATTATATACATGTGTATTATATATACTGTACTGTTCTGCTGTATTAAAACAAATAGCGCGTTAATTTGGTGCTTATGCAGAAAACTTAAGACCTGGGCAGAGATAGGTTAGTTTTGAAGTCAGTTTCTAAAAAACGTCCAACACATGTCAGCATATAAAACGGACGTTAAACTGAATGTGTTAATGCTGATAGTTTCGAGCTTTTCCCACCTACCTGTTTGTTTGAAGAAGGCATAGTAGAATAAAGTCTTCTCTTATTTAAAGCATATGACAAACCCGACAGGCAACTAATTCCCACCCCCACGCAGTAGAGATCCCTAGATGTAAAAGATCTTTCTACTCCAGTAGTTTCTTCCCCAGAACCACTAGACTCTGGAATTCCATTCCAGGTCCCTGCTTCCCCAACTGTACTGACATGCAGAAGTTCAAGTGTAACGTGAACCGACATCTTGCTGGCCAAATCCCAACATAGTGCCCCAGTAGTTGCTGCCCCTGATAGTAGCCCCCTACACCAAAGTGGCAATGTGCCTTGTTTGGGGCGAAAATGTAATAAAAATAAAAAAAATAATAATATGAAAGTTTGATTTTTTTTTTTTTAAACTGAAGATCATTGTGGAAGAATTATCCAACCTTGAAAACCTTGGAATCTTCTGCACTCCCATCCACGTCATCCTTTGTCACTGACATGATGTGTTGTGTAGTTTATCCTCTTTCACACACACACACACACACACACACACACAGTGGTTTCATAAAACTAATTTAAGAAAACCACTCCATTCCCCCCTTCTTCCCGGAGCAATCCAGCCAATCACTTATGGAGATTTGTCCCGATATACATTTTAATCAAACTTGCTGTATAATAATCTATATATTAATACCATTGTACTTTTAATGTATGTATGTGTGTCATGATTTCCAGATTATAAATTATTCGATCAGGAGATCCTATTTATTAAAAAGAGGATAGAAGGTGATAACGTACAACGAACATTACATTGTTAGTATATAGATACGCTAATTTAATGTTCGTAGTATGTTATCACGTATCCTACTTTTAATAAATAGGGTCACTAAAGAATCAATGTAAAAAAAAAAAAAAAAAAAAAAAAAAGTCATGTCGCTTTTGGGCCGTTGGACTAAAATATACCTTCTTGTCCTTTGTCTAAATATGGTATAGTGATATTGTAGGGTTTCTGTTCACGCCGGGTGCACATACAATGGAATATGTCACTGACTCCTTTTTTTTTTACATAGGCATCACCACATTATCGAGGCCACTCAAGGATAAGGGTTAAAGAGTATACAGTAGAAATTGGACAATATAGTAATCATTAGTAATGAAAATTTGGTAAATTTGATAACTTATATGGAACGGCTCATCAAGAACTTATTTACGTTAGACTTGAACACAACCATATTGTAGTCAGCCGGAAAGCAGGAAAACGGAAGACAATTCCACAGGCGTGCAGTTCTAAGAAAAAAGCTTTGTTCATGGAATCTATGTTTAGGTTTAGGCACAGATGAAGAGTGGGAGGAATTATTGATAGTGTTTACAGCTAGACGAGTGTTTCTTGTGAAAGTTTGGCGAGGGGGGACCATAGATTGAAGCTCAGTCGAACACTTTCCATGAAAATAACGATACATCAGAGACAAACTCGCAACATCTCTTCTGTGAGATAGAGGTTGCAAGGAAGAGAAAAGGACATCTCCTACGAGGCTACTATAAAGATATTGGAGATAAACCGTTATAACGAGATATATTCTGATACTACATTAACCAGATTAATTAGATAAATACTTTCACAGTTTTAACAAATGGACTACAATAATATCACGAGGTCTCCATTCACGCTGAACGTCCACAGAACGTCCAGCAGAAATATATTGCATATGAAAGATGCTGCTGTGGAATTTCCACAGGTCCCTTTAGTTATATAATAAATATTCTATGTCTCATAAAAGTAGTTGAGCACACTGGGCATTTTTATTCTCACATAAAAAAACGACTACCATCAATAATTTTTTTTTTTAACGTGGTTCTGAATTTTTAGATGAGAATTTATTTGTATAATTTGAATTCTCCAGATTACTGTTCTCATCTTGAGTTAATTTTTCCGTCAAACTCGGGAATCTGCATGGAACTTCAAATGGAACCCTTTATTTAATCCACGAGGGTAGCATGCTCTTGTTCCATCAGCCATAACTGGGTAGAAATCCTAAGTAATTAGTAGGGCTATGACAACAGCATATTCTTTTCATTGTTTTGACTCTCAAGTATATATCCGACACCGCTAGACACACTTAATCAACAGAGAACCACATCACTCTACATAAAAGCATACAAGTGGATACACACTCGAAAGTCAAAACAATGAAAAGAATATGCTGTTGTCTTAGCCCTAGTAATTAGCAATTGTAATTTGAGTGTCGCCTGCAGTGAGGATTGAACCTTCAACCTCCAGAAGTGTAACTTTTACAACTGAATTTTACCAAGTTTTGAAGCACTAATTGTATAAAATAATTTTTTTTTTTTTTTTGCATAAAAGAAAAAAATAATTTTTTATACAAAATAGTTTGTACAGCCAAACGTAGTTTTCTTTTGTGACTTCAATTTTACATTTAAAAAAATAACGAACTTGAAATTTGATATATAGGATATTCAGACTTGTGGAAGACTTTTTAATCTGGTTTCATCCAGAAAAAAATGGCTACTAAGGGGTAAAAATTAAAAAATTGGTACGTGGGAGTCATCGGATTTTTAACTGTTTGCTGTTTTACGAATGCACATGCATGAATAGTCCATATTTCAGATTACTTATGTTAAGAATAAGTAGTTTGAAAGCACTCTTTAAAGATCACGTCAAGCTGGTCTAATGGTTATCGTACTTGACTTGCTGTCTTTAGGTTTTGGTTTTGATCTCAGCTCGAGTATTTTCTGTTTTTTCACTTAGAACTGAACTGTTTAGAAAAAACAATACTAGCATGCACATCTCAGTTTCTTTCCTTTTTTTAACGTTACATTTAATACTGGGTAACGCCAGATACATTTGCTAGTATATATATATATATATTTGTACAGACTTTGCTACACTGGCCTGATAATGTTTCAATCTGTAGTTATTAATAACTAAGATCACTTCAGGCAAAAAAAAAAAATCTTTCTTTAGATGTTATTGAACTCATTCATAACAATATTTTTGTCTGAGCAATTCGTTCACAACCACAATGTTTATTGCCTCCTCAAATTTGAAAAAGAACTATTTTTTTTTTTTAAACTTTAATTTTTCTGAATATGACGCCATTTTCATGAAATTAACTACTTCATAAAAAGCACTCTTTCTCTCCCCCCTCCCCCTTAAAAAACAAATATCCCTCCCCGCTAAAATCTATAGAGACTTACCTCCATTTTTTTTTTTTTTTTTTTTTTTTTAAGCTTTTCATGCTATGCTTTACAACCTTGATATTTTTTAATCCAAACCTGTTGTAAATGTTTTTTTTTTGTTTTAAATCTAAATAAAACTTTTTTTTTTCTTTTACATATAATAAACTTAAACTTTTTTTACATTTTAAATACCTCCCATGCCCTATTAAAAGTGTTAAGTATATCTACAAAATATTTTGTTGAACTTTGTAGTTAACTTTGTTCAATAACTTAAGAATATAAGGTCAGATAATATAACATCTAAAATTTCATTAAAACTTTTCTTTTTTTTTTTAATTTAATGACAGCTTCAATTTTAATTGGCTGAAAGTAAGATGGTTATCTATTAACCCTCCCCCAAATGCTTTTCTCCTTTGCCTTAAACACCATTTTAACACATCTATTTCTTGTAAAAGAAAAAAAAACTTATTTTTCTTTTCTAAACTTGGTGACTTGCGTTTAAACAAGTGATGTTGAAAAAAAAAAAGAAAAAAAAAAAGAAAGTTACCCCCCCCCCTCAAAAAGTCTGTGATGCTTTTTTTTTTTTTTTTTCTCCTCCCCAATTTTTAGATGACTGCTATCATCATATCTATATTTCTCTGTCTATCTGTTCCTATTTTTCTCTGTAACTACTAAGCTAATCTAGCTGAAATTTTGTATGGACCTTTGTTATAAGATGCAGACTAAGTATTCAGGGGGTCTTCTCTCCCCCCCCCCCTCCAATAAAAGCAAGGCGTATTGCCATTTGGAACGTATGGGGCTACTATTTGGGATTGTGTTCAGCAGAAAGATGTTTGTTCACATTACATTTAAACTTCTGCATGTTAGTATAATCAGGGAAGCTGGAAATGGGGGAGGGAATTCCAAAGTCTAGCAATCCTAGGAAAAACTATTAGAGTAGAAAAATTTTCAGCATGTCGGGACCTCAACAGTGAAACTGCATTTCAGGGGTATATATTCAAGGGGGCACAAGAGGGGGTTAATAGGAATTAGTCGCCACAATACCACATTTGGACATAAAGCGCTTATTCTAAATGAATGCTCTGTAACTTTTACCTGTTTTTAATGAGCTAAAATCCTAATGTTGGAAATCAAAAATTAAAGTCCATCACTGCAATCGCTAACGATTTGTTCCATCGTCTTTCTGGGATTTTCATAAGAGCAGTTGGTTATTCCTGTCCCCAGCTGTGGAGATTGCTGGCTGTACTTCCAATCTTTGCTTTTGTTCAGTTCAGGGTCACTTGGTCATTTCTCGGGAGAGCCGTTCTATGTGGGCGATGTTCTTGGATAGCTTTGTTCTAATCATTCCATCTGTCAATGCGGTAAGCTTGGTGATCATGCAGGGTCATGGTTTTGATTTTTTGATTTTAATGTGACTCTTAATTGTTCATCGCCAAATAGGGAGATGATTTTTTATCGGTTTCCTGTTTGTATTTTTGGATTCTTGCATCACTTTAGATATCTGGGGAGATGCCATGTCAGCCAATCCATACAGTGCTGGTAGTGGGGTTGATCAGTGTTTGTTTAGTCGATTGATTCAGCATGGACTATAGAAACAAACTATTGCACAACAAGAATTGATTTAACTAAGATGATGTTTTAATGGCAATCATGAATCATCTTCCACTTGGTGCAGATTGCAAACCCACATGCCTTTTTTTTTTTTTTTTGGCCATTCCTTTCTATTCAGAGCAAGTTGGTTAATGGACGCCCATCTGTTGAGAGATGTCCAATCCAAAACATTTTCTCTCCATCTTCTCCTTGGCTTTCCTCTGCCTCAAAGTAACATTTTGATAGGTCAGTGGTTGATCGTTTGACATGGCCAAAAAGTTTAAGAGTTTTACTTTTAATTTTATCAAATAGAGGGGTTAGGGAAGTAGTTTGACGGAGGGTGGATATTTTTTTTTTTTTTTTCTCGATCAGTCAATGTCCCGTGATGAAACTCATTACATGATTTTGAAACACCTCAATGGCAGACATCTTAAATTAAAAAACTTTTTAGTTATTTTGAACTTTTCAGCTTTTTTTTTTACTCTCCTTATTCCTTTGCTTCTTTTGATCTACAAATTTTTGACAACATCTCTTCTGATTTTAAACTTTGTATTGTATGCAATCCTTGATGAAAGCAACAGCACTTGTTAACTGATTTTATTGTGTGACATATTTGACCAATGGAAACTTTATCTGTAAATAAATATATTAAAATATATTCAGATTTTTTTATTCATTTATTTATTATATTTTTTTATTAACTTACATTTTCTGGGATAAAATAATTCAAATGTACCAGCAAGGTGCAACAAGCCATGCAAAAAAAAAAAAATTGGGGAAGATATTTACAACCGAAATGTTTCTCCAACTTCAAACCTGGTTACGGTAAGTCATTGGTCCTTATGAAGATCTTGCTACAATCAGGAAGCACAAACTAAAATGGTTCAGCCATGTAACAAGAAGAGAAAGGCTTGCCAAGACAGTGCTCCAGGGAACAGCCAGAGGAGGAAGAAAGAAGAGATGGGAAGATAGCATCACAGTATGGACAGGATTGAAACTGAGCAAGGTGGTCAAACATGCGGAGGACAGGGAAGGATAGAGAGGACTGGTTGACAGGTCGTCTGTAGTGCACCAATGGCAGCCACCAGAGAAAGTGAAGGATTTTAAGCATTGTCGCAACCTTATATCTTCTGATGTCTGAGCAACTCAAGATTTGGCAATAAGATGGAAAAGTCCTCGAAACAGATTGAATGGTTTGGAATTCTTAGGACGAGTGATAATACGGACAACCATTCGCTTGCCTGTTTCTCACCTGACTACAACTTGGATGTCTTCAAGTCCAACATAAACAAACTCCTGACAAACCGCCCCCCCTTAAGTAAGATACTCTATCTAAACACCCAGTACTAATGATTACTACAATACTATCTCATTGATTACTGTACACGCAATAACCCTTATTCCTGAGTGGCCTTTGGGTCTTGATAAGTGGTGAACCCCACGTAAAAAAAAAAAAAAAAAAAAAAAAAAAAAATGTACATTCTCGCAACATTTCTGATCTTTTTATCTATTAAATAAATCTCCCGATAAAAACTTTTGTCCTCCATATCATAACATGGACATGGTATCATAAGAAAGAGCGATCTCTCAGACAAATATCAACAAATTAAAAAAAAAAAAAAAAAAAAATGTACATTCTCGCAACATTTCTGATCTTTTTATCTATTAAATAAATCTCCCGATGAAAACTTTTATCCTCCATATCATAACATGGACATGGTATCGTAAGAAAGAGCGATCTCTCAGACAAATATCGACAAATTAAAAAAAAAAAAAGATCACTTATTTCATGTAGAAATGTCATTTTATTTGAAGGGAGGGTTATGTAAAAACCTTTGCTTCAACGCTGCATCTTAAACATGCATGCGTAAACGAGTTTCCATTTTTTTTTTTTTTTTTTTTATAAATAAATTTGCAATGTGATAACTAGGGCTATGACAACAGCATATTCTTTTCATTACTTTGACTCTCAAGTATATATCTGACACGGTTAATCAACCGAGAACCACATCACTCTCTATAAAAGGATATAAGATCTCAACGGATACATACTCAAAAGTCAAAACAATGAAAAGAATATGCTGTTGTCCTAGCCCTAGTGATAATGTCGTTAGAATCTTAGTCCAATGAAGCGCGCTCACTTACGATCTTATGTTATGGGGGTAGTAGGCTCTCGTTCTGTCAGCCATAACTGGATAGAGGTCCTAAGTAATTCGCAATTGTATTTTTTGGTTGGCCACACTGAGGATTGAACCTTCAATCTTTAGGAAGATACCACTTTTACAATTGATTTTTCAAAGTACTCTAACCACTGCGCCACGGGTCCTCATGGACAATTCTAAAATTTTAGAGCCTTAAACCTATTTTTTTTTAATTTTTTTATTTTTTATTTCTAGTTGTAAATATCACTATTCATTAACAATTATTATTACTTATTTATTTATATATACATGAGAGAGAGAATCATTTTTACTGATGACTGTATATATTATCTATTATTGTGGGTGACTGAAAAATACAATTGCGAATGACTTAGGACCTCTATCTAGTCATGGCTGACAGAACAAGAGCATGCTACCCCATGTGAAGTAAATAAGGGGTTCTGTTGGAAATTCTGTCCAAATTCCTGAGTTCGACAAGATACACCTGAAGAAGGCCGGAGTTTACATCGACCGAAATGTGAAAAATCACTCAAGATGAGAACAGCAGTCCAATGAATAATACATATAACCAATCCTCATCTAAAAAATTCGGAAACGTCATACTAAATACATGTTTCTTAATTTTGGAGATGAGGATTGCTTATATGTATTATTCATTGGAATCCTATTCTCATCTTGAGAGTGATTTTCACGTTTCGCTCGATAAAACCAATCTTCTTCAGGTGTATCTTGTCAAACTTGAGAATGTGTCTGTTGAACCTGGGAATTTGGACGGAATTTCCAGCGGAACCTTTTATTTACTTCACGGGGATAGCGTGCTCTTGTTCCATCAGCCATGACTAGATAGAGGTCCTAAGTAATTCTCAAATGTATTTTTCGGTCGCCCTCACAGAGGATTGAACCTTCAACCTTCAGGAGAATATCACTTTTACAACTGATTTTTCCCAGTACTCTAACCACTGCGCCACAGGTCCTTGACAATTCTAGCACAAAATTTAGGAGCCTTAAACCTATTTTTATTTCTCGTTGTAAACTAGTATTTCAGCCCAGCGTTGCCCAGATATTTGGAAGTGTATGCTGAGAAAAAACAAAAAAAAAGTGGTAGTAGGAAAGCAGGCTCAAACCCGTACCACGAAGGAGGAAAAGAACGGGCAAAAAACGTGACGTCTATGCTGTTACAACCACCACCAAACCGGAAGTGACGTAGATTTAAATTAAGGCTAGACAATCGAAAAGAGAGGATGACTTACAACAATATCGACAAAAAAAGCGCCCATTCCCTGTAGAAAAGTGTCCAGTTGAGGGTGAAGAAATTGATATTTTTAGCCAATTTTTCGGTATTTGTCTGAAGGGTCCAGCTTCAAAACGATACTGATCTTGTGAAAATCCGTCGCCTCTGTCGAAAGTTTTAGGCAAACATACATTTATATATTGGTAGCTCAAATTTTCGACGTAAACCAATTAAAAAGCTTGCCCTATCTCTGAATGCCCTTTATGTAAAATTTCAAATGTTTAGACCAGAAATTGTCTGAGTAATTTGGTAGAGACCGCAGTGGTCAGTTTTTTTAACTATGACTCCTTAACATTTATTGTTTTGGGCTCAAATCAAGTTACTAAGTTAGATCTATGTCCAAGGAACCTATATCTAAAATTTCAAATGTTTAGACCCAAAATTGGTGGAGGAGTTTGGTAGAGTTCTCAAAGGTCAAATTGTTGAATTTTGACTCCTTAACAGCCAAATTTCTGTCCGAAAACCAATTACAAAGATTTTCCCAAATCTCAGTACCCTGTATATCAAATTTCGAGTCTGTAGACTGAAAATTAACAGAGTTATTGCGTAGGGAAATGTACACAGAAAGACACGCAGACATTTTCACAGATATAGAGATATCACTATTTATTAATGTATATCTCTATACTTATTACTTGTATATATATATATATATATATATATATTTATTTATTTTTTTTTTTACATAGGCATCACCACTTATCCTCGAGTGGCTTCTGGGCCTTGATAAGGGTTAAAAAGTGTACAGTAGAAATTGGACAATATAGTAACCGTTAGTAATGGAAATTCGGTAAATTTGTTAACATATGGAACGGCTCATCAAAAACTTGTTTACGTTAGACTTGAAAACAACCATATTGTAGTCAGCTGGAAAGCAGAAAAACAGAAGACAATTCCATAGGCGTGCAGTTCTAAGAAAGAAGCTTTGCTCATGGAATCTACATTTAGGTTTAGGCACAGATAAAGAGTAGAGGAAATTACTATATATTATATATAGATACGTTATCTATTGTTTATAATTACTGGTTTCCATATCGTATTGAATTCTATACTAGGTCTACTCGGCAGTTGGTTATTCCCCAGCATATGTGCTGCTTCTTTCAGTCGTCCTATTCTCCACTGTTCCTCTCTGTCTATAATTTTTACTTCGTCCCATAATGGTAGATGGTTTCACTTTTCCTTCCAGATATGGTCATCTATATCTGATTTTTTCCGTCTCTCCACGTAGTATGGCTTTAGATGTTCTTCTAACCATACTTTCAATGGACGACACATCTCACCTTTGCATAGTTTTCCACATTTACATGGTATTTCATATACACAGTTCTTAGTCATGATTTTCTGTAAGGGGCTTGACTCTCACAAACTTTTTCCGGAGAGTTGAATCACTCCTAAATATTGTCCTGATGTCTCATGGATTACATATTCGTTGAAGTTTTTCAGACAAGCCCTTCATATATAGTATACAAACTGTGATGAGTTTCTGAGTGGTGTCTTCTTGTGTTTGGTCCAGATTTCTTGGAGCTGATGTCATGCTCTTTGGATAGTTGTTTCGGTAGAGGTTTTCTCTTAAACTGTCCATCTCCTCTTGATATGCACTAATGTTACTACATATTGCTTTTGCTCGGTGGTGTAAGCAACGGATGATTCCTTTCTTTACATTATATGGATGGTGGCAGTTGTAGTTTAGATACTGTCCAGTGAAAGTTGGCTTTCGGTATACAGATGACATAAACCCCTGACCCGTGCAAGTTATCAGCACATCTAAGAACAGTAATTTATTGTTATTTTCTTTTTCCATCGTGAACTGTATATTTTCTTTTTCCATCGTGAACTGTATATTTTCTTTTTCCATCGTGAACTGTATATTTTCTTTTTCCATCGTGAACTGTATATTTTCTTTTTCCATCGTGAACTGTAACGTAAAAACACATGTTAAATGTGCAGATATTTTCTCAAACGTAAAAATATGGCAGAGATTCATCGCAGGATTAAGAACATAACTTCAACCAAAATTCAACCTCTGTCCCATCGCCGAAATATTGTATCTTTGTGTCTGTTTTACGAGTATTTTAATGGAATGTGCTCTGATGAACTCAAAGCACCTGTTCCCCCTTCGACATAACCTGACAAGCAGCAAAATCCCACCCCTACACTGTAGAGATCCTTAGATGCCAGAAAACCTTATATTCTACTAGTTTCTTTCTTGGAACTGTCACATCTTGGCATTCCCTTTCCGGTCCTTGCTTCCTTGACTGTACCGGCATGCATAAGTTCAAGTATAATGTGAACAGAAATATTTATTGCTAAACACTTTACATAGTATTCTTGTAAATTTGGTTCCCAATAATAGCCCCTTACGTTAAAGTCGTACTGTGCCTTGTTTGAGATGAATTACCTATTAAAAAAAAAAAAAAATGTATAACTCGTATTCACGAAGAAAAGTTTTTAAATTTATTTTTTTTATTAAAACATGGTTACAAATTTGACATCTCTTATAACAAACGACTTTCTAACTAAGTAGAGCAAAAATCTGGACTAAACACTATAATTACAAACAAATGAAAAACAAATTAATCACAATATCTTTCTTTTTTTTTTTTTTTTGCATTTTCACCCCAAACAGGGCACAGTGCCACTTTGGTGTAGAGGGCTACTATCAGGGACATAATTTGCAGGGATACTATATAGGGAGTTGAGCAGCAAGATATCTGTTCACATTACACTTGAACTTCAGCATGCCAGAAGCAGAAACCCAGAAGGGAATTCCAAAGTCTAGCAGTTCTGGGGAAGAAACTATTAGAGTAGAAGGCTTTCTTACATCTAGGGATCTGTGTAGGGGTGGGATTTTGCTGCTTGTCGAGTTTGTCGGGTATTTTTATGTCGAGGAGATACAAGGGCTGGTAGTTCATCAGAGCATCCAGCATTGAAATACTTGAAAAACAGGCAGAAGGATACAACATTTTGTCAATAGCACAGTCATTAAAACTTCAAACACATCATAATCAAATTCTCTGCCTAGTTTTAATGTTTATAAAACTTTATCTCACACACTTTAAAATCTGCCCTCCTATCACTAGACTTTTAATGTCAACCACAACATACTTTTACGCTTGTTGGTCGCCATTAAAAGGAAAATGTCGAAGCAGAGTTACTATCTTTAAAAGCATATCTGAGAAAATTGACCAAGTTCCATCAGCATATCCTTCAGCTAACATTCACGTATGTGGAGACTTCAATGTTCACAATGTGGAATGGTTGACCCACTCAAACAAGACCGATGATGAGGGGAGATTCTGTCATGATTTCTCAAATTGCTTATGACCTCACTCAGATTGTTCACGAACCCACCCGTGAGCCCGACAATGACTGCCAGTATGCAAGTCTCCTAGATCTTTTTCTCACAACTTGCCCTGAACTATGTTCAGTTTCTGTTCTGTCTCCTCTTGGATCTTCCGACCACTCAGTTGTATCAATTAAGATAAAAATGAAATGTAATAAGTCCTCAGACGTACCTCTCCATCGTACAGTATATCGATACACTATGGCTGACTGGGATAGTTTCCGTACATTTATATCGGATCTTCCTCTGCGTTCCATGTTTAAAAAGGATGTGTCGTCTATAGTATCAGACCTGAGAGAATGGTTAATTGTAGGTATAGACAATTTCATACACCCGAAAAAGTTCCAGCAAAAACCTAACAGCCAGCCATGGTTTTCTCCAGAATGTGCTGCTGCTATTGTGCACAGAAATCACTTTTTCCACTGCTTCCAACGTAATAGATGTATGGAAACTAAAGCCGCTTTCAGGACTGCCAGCAACCATTGTAAGAAAGTAATAAAGAACGCAAGAGAGTTGTATGCTCAGTTCATCAAGTCTAAAGTAGCTGAGCAGCTGCTTGGTTCCCACCAGTTTTGGCAAATTGCAAACAGAATCCTGAACAGAAGCGTGTGCTCTATCCCAATTATCATCAATGGACCTGAGTTAATCCCGTCAGCATCAGACAAAGCCAAACTCTTTGCCAAGAACTTTGCAGCTAATTCTACCCTTTGCGACCAAGGCCGCCAACCCCCAATATTTCCTCCTGTATCAGAAAACACACTATGTGATATACAAATATCTGTATGTGATGTTGCCAAGCTAATCAAAAACCTTGATTCCAGTACAGCAACCGACCCTGACGGTATTCCAATTATAGTACTCAAAAAACTTCAACCAGAAATAGCACCCATACTTACAAAACTGTTTAAACATTGTCTTAAGGAGAAGTGCTTCCCATCACCCTGGAAAATCTCATCAGTATGTCCTGTATTTAAGAATTCAGGTGATCGTTCATCCCCCTCTCAGTACAGGCCAATAAGTCTCCTGTGCATCATGAGTAAGTTGCTGGAATCTGTGTTAAATACAGAAGTAATCAACCATCTCAGCAAAAATAACCTTAGTGACACACAATATGGTTTCCGTTCTGCTAGATCTACAGTTATATCTCATAGGATTAGCAAATCTCTCGACGGAGGCCACATTTCTAAGGCAATTGCTCTTGACATATCTTAGGCCTTTGATAAAGTATGGCATAAAGGTTTACTTCATAAGATCTCTAGCTATGGTATAGCTGGAAATGTCTTCTCAATTATTAAATCATTTCTTTCTGATAGGTTCATAAGAGTAGTAGTTGATGGGCAAAAATCAGAAGCTCACAGTATAAATGCTGGAGTCCCTCAGGGGTCCATCCTGGGCCTAACTCTTTTCCTGATCTACATTAATGATCTTCCAAATCACATCCTTACATCATTCGTAGACATTTATGCTGATGACACTACCATCTATGGTAGCACATCTAAGACAGTAAACAACCAAGTTCTCTCCGATTCTCTCTCCTCTGTTCTTGATCACGTTGTACAATGGGGAAAGGAGTGGCTGGTTACTTTAATGCATCTAAAACCAAACTTCTCTCTTTACATCATCAACGTTCTGATCCTCATCTGGCATCAATTAAAATGAATGGCTCTCGTCTTGGGGAGGCCTCAAGTTTTGACAGGCTTCTGGGCTTGACCTTTACTCCTGATCTTAAATGGAACACGTACATCAAATCTGTTGCCAAGGCCGCTGGAAGAATGGTGGGATCTTTCTATCGATCCGGTAGATATCTCACTGCTGATGCAATTCTCTATCTATATAAGAGCCAGGTACGTCCAAGGATGGAATACTGTTGCCACATCTGGGCAGGAGCTGCTAGAAAAGACTTGTCCTGCCTTGATAGGGTTCAAAATAGACTTCGTGGCCTGGTGGGAGATGTCCTTTTCTCTTCGCTGCAACCTCTATCTCACAGAAGAGATGTTGCGAGTTTGTCTCTGCTTTATCGTTATTTTCATGGAAAGTGTTCGACTCAGCTTTAATCTATGGTCCCCCCTCGCCAAACTTTCACAAGAAACACTAGACTAGCTGAAAACACTATCAATAATTTTCCCCACTCTTTATCTGTGCCTAAACCTAAACATAGATTCCATGATCAAAGCTTCTTTCTTAGAACTGCACGCCTGTGGAATTGTCTTCAGTTTTCCTGCTTTCCAGCTGTCTATAATATGGTTGTCTTCAAGTCCAACGTGAACAAGTTTTTGATGAGCCGTTCCACTTAGGTTAACAAATTTACTGAACTTCCATTACTATCAATTACTATATTGTCCTTTTGACTACTGTACACTCTTTAACCCTTATCCTTGAGTGGCCTATCAGCCTTGATAAGTGGTGACGCCTATGTAAAAAAAAAAAAAAAAAAAAAAAAAAGATAGATTTTAAAGAAAAAAAGTATGAAGTGTCATGAACGTTAAAACTTGGTTGGTCAGGTAAAAAATTTCACTCCAATGCAATTTTTTTTTTCTTTTTTGTTGCTTAAACACGTTGAGTGTTAACTATTCTGGACTTTACCCTCAAGCAATAGCAAGCCTGCAAAACAAAAACAAAATTCAAATATTTGTATTTATACAATGCTGTTTGTAATTTCAGCTTTAGTATTTGTTAAGATAAAAGATATTACTGTGAACCAACAGGAGAGCCTCTTTGATTAATAAAATTTATGTGTCAACTGGTAGTGGACAGGATATGAAAGTTGGACCCTTATTTTTTATGAAATTATGTCATGGTAGATTGAAAAGATTCTCCAAGCAGAAATATTAAATTTAATAAAAAAAAAATAAAATATATATATATATATTTTTTTTTTAAAGCTGGGTTGTGAAGTGGAACTTAAATATAAACAACAAAAACAACAACAACAACAACAACAACAAAAGGCAACATTTTTCTTTTTCAATATTGTTATTTATATCGTTAGATCTTTATCTTAGTTTTACATAGAAAGGTCTGTATATTGTAAAAGGGAGATAATTTTCAGTAGAAAAATTAAGTTATTTCCCTTGAAAAAAACAAAACAAAAACAAACATTTTTAATGCATCAAAAGAAATTTCTGAATAAATTTGATAATTTCTATTTTTCTTAACAAGAGTTCATCCAGATTTCTTTTTGTTTTGTAACAAATGTATTGGAGTGCAGCTTAGAGGTTTCAGCCATTTTTTTTTTGTATCAGGTGATGGCAACACACACAAAAAAAAACAAACAAACAAAAAAAAGGTCATTTTGTATTTTAGTAAAAACTTAAAATTTAATTATTCAATACAATTATGCAATTCAAACTTCTGTAATTTATAAAAAAATATATATATTTTTTTACCTTATTTTAAGTTCTCACAATTTTTACATTTTATCATTTACCTTTTTAAATAAATTATTTAAGATTGTATTTGTGTATATTTATGGTAATTTACTTATGTTCAATATTACATAGTTTCAAAAATTAGTTTCACAAAAGCAAATAAAAAAAAATCATACATTTTTTATTGTTATTTGTATATAAAAACGATGTTAAAAATACACTCTCCATTAATCTGTTTTAAATGAATTTTTAAAAAAAATAAAATAAATTCAAATGTTTCTCAATTTAAATTTTGCATGTATTAGTATCAAACCAGTTTTAGTTTAATTTTTTTTTTTTCAGCAACAATTAATATTAAAAATTG
>NW_027633942.1:0-22189 GCF_053919585.1 Euprymna scolopes
ATTCACCCTCTGCTTCATTTCTGTTATCAAGTAAGATCTATAAATTACTTGTAGTTTCATTTAATACTTTTGCAAGCAAAATCAGATCCCGCATTTTGCTTAATCATACCCTCTGATGAGAAGGAATGCATTTTCCTCGAAACTCCGCGGATTAAGGACTATCCACTTATTTAGTGTGTCCTTTGTTAGATCAAATATGTTTTTAACTCTTTTTCAAAGTGGTTTTAACATGCTTTATTAATTACTTGTTCTTTTATATATATATATATATATATATATATATATATATATATATATATACATATATATATATATAGAGAGAGAGAGTGAGAGAGAGAGTGGAGAGAGAGCGTTAGAAAGCACGTTCTTTTATACTCATCTAGAGAGAGTTGCAGCTCCGCAAACACTCGGATGACTCTTTTTTTCACTCTTTTTGTGTTTCCTCTTTCTCTCTCTCTCTCTCTCTCTCTCTCTCTCTATATATATATATATATATATATGTATATATATATATATGAGTGTGTATGTGTGTGTCTGTTTGTGTGATTATAATTATAGCCTTAGCATTCCGACGAGATAGAGAGATAAAAAGTAACAAACCAAGCCAGACGTACATTAACGTTTCGTCTTTATTGTTAGAATTCTTCTAGATATATGAATCATATATAAAGAAAATATTGTACTAGTCTTTTGTTTTCTTCGATCCATTTATCCAAAATAATCTGATAATGAAGATGAAACATTGATAGACGTGTAACTTGCTTGGTTGTATATATATATATATATATATATATATATATATATATATATATATTATATATATATATATATATATATATATATATATATATATATATATATATATATATGCAGTAGGGAAAAACACACTTTCAATGCTGTTCTTTTTTTCTATGTACTTAACCGAACGTTTCTCTCTAAAAGTTTGCTTGTAAGAAATTCAAACTTTACGTAGATGTTTAAATCATTTCGAATATTGGATCAAACAACGCCGTTTCGTGAAGATGTTTTATTGACTTAACATCCATTATTTTAATATAAGTAACATGCAGAATTTTATCGTAAATGCTTTTAACTTAGACCACAATAAAATGAAAGATATATCTGAAGTAGAATGAAAATTAATTTATAATTTGTACTTTGGAGACATTAAATTTATAAATGTCGATAAATAGGGTAGCCCCATGGTGATGCTATTAAATAAATGTTGCTTGTGATGCTTTTAGCATTGAATTCAAACAAAAGCCTGCTGTGTTATCTGGGTTTAATATTTGAAGAGAAATAAAAGTAGATCCCTACAGATAAATCATAATTACGTAGGCATTATATTCGGAAAGAATATTAATTTAAGAGAATATATATGGTTTTCGATGATGAAGACATTCTAATTGCTTATTTTAATTTACACATACATACACGCATTACACACACGCACACACATACACTCACACATATATATCGTGTGTGTATTTAGACATCATTCTTTCATTTAAACAAACGTAGTTAAAAACAAGGAAGAGCATCCGTTATATTAGACCGTTTTTAATTTTTTTAATTTTTTCTGGTGATCGTTTTAGTGAGTAGATCGATTAGAAACGCGAAAAGCTGCCTTTAACCAAATCACATTTATTACAGCCCAAACACACTCAAATACTGTTGTAAGCTAACATCCCTACGTGACCTAGTACTGACCACACAGCTGGGTACTCCCACCTACGCACCGGACAGTCACAGCATCCGCACGCATTCACTGCTGCTACTATGAGAAAAATTCCACTGAAAATCTCCACAAGCAATATTCACACATCTTTCCTGAAGACATCTTTTTGGAGATACGAAGAGTACCACCTCAGCTAACTTCAAAGCACACAAACACACACGCACACATACACACACACACATATATATATATATATGTGTGTGTGTGTACTTTTATGTGTTTTTACATTAGCAGGAATATGTTGCTACATATACGAAGGTAGAGTTTGCAAACACTTCTTTTGTATGAGCTGCATCACCTAAATAGGTCTCTAGTAACTAAAACTAGTTGAACGAAACATGCTCATGATTGTGCAGCAACATATTAGTTCTTATGTAATAAGAAATAAAAAGTATTCCTTGCGTTACTTCAGTATAAGCATTCATTAAATTTCATGATATATATGCATATATATATATATATATATTCATATATATATGCATATATGCACACACACACACATATATATATATATATATATATATATATATATATATATATATATATATATATATATATATATATATATACAGGGTGTCCGTAAAGTTACTGTACAGTCTTATTGTTTTATTGTATTATATTTGTATTAATAGTTAATATTTATTTTTTTACAAGTTTATTTAATCAAAGACTGTATAGTAACTTTACGGACCCCTCTCTCTCTCTATCTCTCTCTCTCTCTCTCTCTCTCTCTATATATATATATATATATATATATATATATATATATATATATATATATATATATATATATATATATATCAGGAATGAGAAATAGCAACTATAAATCACCCCAAAATATATAAAATGCATTTGAGCATGATTACGAGGACCGAAAATTAGAAGAGCATTACAATTGATTTTATTTTTTATCTTTTATTAAGCAATTTTGACTTTTCAGATGAAGTCACTAAAATTTAATGTACGCATTAATAAAATGTTATCTATTTTGAGATACAAATAAAATAGTCTATTTAGTATTTAATTATATTTTTATTCATAATTAACATATATATATTTAGGTATATAAGATTAATACTTATAATGTACACACATATGTATATATAACATATGTTTATATATATTTATGAAATTTCATACGAAACTAATTACAATATATATATATGTATATATATATATATTTAAAGTCTATTATCTGTTGATAGCAATAAATTTAATATCTATGTATATTTCAGTTTTATTATTATTTTATTAAATTCATTTTTTCGTAAAATATAATTATATATTGTCATTTAATACTTTTTCATTTAAAACATTTCAGTATAAAAGTATTGGTATTTATGAGGTTTACTTTTCAATAATCTAAGTTGAATTATAATATTCAATTATATGATAAGCTGGTATGTCTATTAGTTATCGTTCCATGATTATATTTTATTCATACTAATTTATTAAATTCAAATATGTCGCAAATTATATTTTTCTATTGTATCTTAATATATGAAATAAGTCACATACTTAATTTGTTGTATATTGTATCAGTAAAATCTAAAGTAATAATAAATTATTGGATATTCTTAAAGTTATTTTATTAGTATTTTTTAATTGTGATTATTATCGACATTTTATACTTCAATCTATCATATATTTATTAATTAAGTTATATATATTTATATATATTTCAATTTCATTTTATTTTACTTTAGATCTATTATTAAAAGAATTAAAATGTTATTTTAATTTCAGATATCACATATTTATACACATATCAGCTTAATATTAATTTAAGTTAACTAATTAATACTATTTTATTTTTATACATTTTATCTATCTATTTTTTAATTTAATCATTTTGAAAGTTTCATTTAAAAATTAACTTTTTTTCTCTCTATTAGTTATGTAAAAATAGTCTTCAACCAATATTCATAATCATTTCACAAACAAGTTAAATTGTTTAGTACAGTTTCTCCTGCTCATCCTCTCCTTTTTACGTTATAAAACTCGAGAACAATCATAGTTTCACTTTAATTTGTGTTTAAATGTACAGTTATCATATTATACTTTGTGATAGTGATTATTTAATGATTCAATTCTAATTTAGCTTTTATTTTTGGAGAATTTTTATAGTTATTATAATAACATTTTTATTTGAAATGTTTACATGAACTAATATTTAACATGAGTAAATATAGCATTTGAATTAACAGTTAGATTTTTTCATCTCTACACCCTCAATACTGTATATTTATATATATTTTATATTATTGTTTTATATATTTACTAGCAAAAGCACCTCTCGTTGACTGCGAAAGCAGACCCTACAATTTTATCATACCATCCCTATTTAAGTTAAAACATACTTATCAAAGTATTATTATGTACATCTATATCAAAAACATTTGTAAATGTTTTTTTTTTATTTTAATTTTTTATTTCCATACTTTGTGGACCAGGCGCGAACGCAGACTCCACAATTTTAATGAACCACCGTTTTTCCAGATCAAACATACCCATTCCTGTGTCTCGATACATCTTCTATCATTATATGTAATCAGTTTTTTTAAAATAACCAACCATATAGGAACCTATTCGTGACCAGACACACCCAAACACAAACACACACACATTCAGCTTTATATTATAGATATTGTTTATATATTTATCAAAATAAAATTATTAACGTTTTATTAATATTATAAGAATATACTACCTACTTTATTATTAATGGTTCATGGTGGATAGTTCACTTGCAAGGTCGAATTACTTCGATACAATACGTTAATATGTTGACTGATCGTTTTCGACCCTAGTTTGGTCGAAATGTGGATGATAATCTCACTTTCATGCATCATAATGATCCCATTCACACACATGGCAATTCAAAATGTTCCTTGAATAACATAGTATTCTGTGTTTGGATCGTCCCTACACAATCTTCAGACATTAATTCTATTTAAAACGTAGACATTACATCGGGCAGCAGCTATGGCATGATAAAATTTCTTATCCTGAAGAACTTTGGACAAAAATTAAGGAGAAGTGGGATGCCTTTTCACTGGAGTATTGCTGCAGACTAATTCGAGGAATGCCAAAAATATTACCGTCTTTCAAATTACAGAATGGCTACGCTACTAAATATTAACTACTTTATTGTTCTACTTGTTATATTTGTGTGTCATTAATGTTCTTAAGTTACATTTAAATAATATTTTTTTCATTGCGCGAAGTTTCGTTTTGTTTCTTGATCTGAACTTATTTTTGTTTTTGATAGACATGAACACTAGGATACTTCAATTACACGTCACATATAAGCAATTAAGATTATAGAGGAATAAAAGGCAAATAAAATGAGGCATCGGTTGTTTTAACAGTTACATGCAATTTAGCTTAAATTTGCAGTTTTTGAAAAAATGACAAGCGCGGACTTTCTTTTTGGAATCACTATCATATACATAGTGTTAATATTATATTATATTATATTATATTATATTATATTTGGTTTAATTATTGGGTTTATTGTGATTTACGACTTCCAGCTTATTATACCTTATTTGCTAATTTTATTGAATATATTTATTTTTATAAAAAATATTTAATTATCAATGATTTCATCGTTAATTGTAACATAATCCATGTTTCTTATTAGGTTTTAATCGTGGCAAGATATACTTAGATTAATGTTTTGAATTATTTCATCTCATTTGTGTGAAGGAATTTCTTAGATATTATTCTATGATATGATTTCAGATTGCACAGGTTACATCGTCCAGATTTATTTCAAAAGTGTTTCTTATCACTTCTTAATATCGACAGTATCAATTTGAATTCAATTTTTTTTCTTTTTTAATTCCCTTATTTAATTTGCTGATAATGCTGTTTTCTTATTATCATTAACTGTTAGTATTTTTCAAGAGGCTATATAGTTGTAGAAATCTATCTTTGAATCTAGACTCAGTGACCTTGGTTATTTTATTATCTATTCAAATTTATATTTTATTTTAGAAATGAGAAATTTGCAATCTAGCGGACATTCGTTAATATTTTCACAGTCACAAAGTTAATTCCTATAAAATAAACATATGGAAGTAAATCGCAAAACAATGCAGGTGGTACTAAGCATGCGAAAGGTCACTTTATTGTTAGTTAAAAAATCTATATTTTATCATCTGCAAGATAGATTACTACCACCTATTCAAAATATAGCATTCAAATCGTAATATGTTTCGGCTAGTTCCGTGAGCAACTTTTTTGATTGTGCAATATTCATTAAAACGTTCAGAAAAATAGAATCATTTGACAACTCGCAACGTTTTGCGGTCTTGTGTCTCAAAATAGATACAGTTAAAACAAATCCAGATAAACAGAGAGTGCATGAGCAATAAAAATATTTTCCATTTAAAATCAATAGTGAGCACCTCCCTTCTAAAAAGTATGGTATTCAAATAGTAAACTTCTTGGATAAGCGCTTGCAGCAACTATATATATATATATATATATATATATATATATATATATATATATATATATATATATATATAATATATATATATATATATATATATATATATATATATATATATATATTTGTCACGCCATCGATATCCGTTGAGAATGGCAGAAGGCGATGACGTCCAAAATATAAACTGGGTTGTAGTGAAGCGCTAACGGGTGGAAAATGTTGATATCTTTTTCTCGAGACAACAATAAAAAATATCTAGAACATGGAACACATAGAAACAAAAAGACTAAGATAGGTTAAAACACTTGTAAGGTGTTTTTTAATAACATATAAAATTTAGTTAAATATATATATATATATATATATATATATATATATATATATATTACTTAAGTTTTCATCTCACTTCTATATAATAAGTAGGGTTGTACTTACAGCATATTCTTTACATTATTTTGATTCTCGAGTATATATCCGACACAGTTAGACTAAGATAATCAACCGGAAACGAGATCAGTCTATATAAAAACATAAGATATTAACGGATATATACTGAAGAGTCAGAACAATGAAAAGAATATTCTGTTGTTACAGCCTAATAAAAAGTTTAATATAATAGTCGGTAGGGAATTGTCTCTATAATAATAAATACGGAATCTGTATAGATTAAACTATCATATTTATGTTATTTGACGACCGATCAACACCGATCGGCATCATAATATATATATATATATATATATATATGTATATATATATATATATATACATATATGTATATATATATCATACAATATATCAATATATGTGTGTGTGCTTCTTTCTTCCACCCCTTTCTCATTCTGATTTCCTTGATGTGTTCTTATATATATATATAACGGCATAGCAACTCGATCTTATAATCGGTGATTGTAATATAACCAATTTGAATCAATTCCGTCCTTCTAACACATAGGTAATGATATAAATCGCAACTCACAAAGTGTCTCGCCGCCACCATTCGAATTTAATCCATTAAAAGTTAAGGATTCTTTTGAACAGTAATAACTAAAACCAATGAGTATCTAGATAATTATATAGGAGGCGCAAAACAAACACCGAGAATACACGGTTATTTTACTGCAACAAGTTCATACGCCATCATCATTGACGACCTGGTGTGATTTCTATATAATGTTGCCTTTTCCGGGTTATAAGAGTGTATTACGAGAGACAAGGTCTAACTTCATTTTAGCAATGTTTTGGACTACTAATAGCCTTAGCGTAAACCTAATGTAATTCTTTGAGTGAATAAAAAAAAACGCATTCATTCCGCTGATGCTTGTATTTACAATGGAAAGTTCGGAAGGCGGAAAGTTTATAATGGTTTGATTGTTGAACTACAAATAGAGACAAACTTGATCGCATTTTCATTCTATGTCACTTTCTCCCATCTCTTTTTCTCCTATTCTCCTCTCCTGCCCTATCTCTGTCTTATATATATATATATATATATATATATATATATATATATATATATATATATCTGTAGAAATGTCATTTCTTATGATATATACCAATTTTTTTTCTAATAGGCTAAATGTAATAACAGAGCAATATTGAGAATAAATGACAAAAAACTATATTCCAAAATTCATGATGTTGACCATCTTACAATTTATTCCCTTAATTCAGTTGACTTTTACAATTCTTTGGCAGTATCTATTTCGTAGGATGAAATCAATCATTTAATTATTATATCAATCAGTGAATTTATTATGTCTTTTACTCATCAGAAGAAATAGCAACAATCAATCCGTCAAAAGGAAATGGAGTGTGATCTGACATGATGAAAATTCGAAAATATGTTTCCATTACGCCATTTTGAATTTCATCAAATAAAGTCATAAAACCAACTATACATACTTACTATCTCCATTAATTTATTAATCTTGTACCAAAATGTTCCATTTAATAATTAGTAAATTTATAAATTCTAATTTGTGTATACATACTTATGAAAATAACATCAATACATTATAAGCAACTGGCGGAGGTACCCGGCGTTGCCCGGTTGATTGTAGGGGTGTGTAAGGGGGTGTAAATAAAGAATAAGCGGAGTAATTACCCTGGTTATTTTTTTAAAGAATCCATTCATTATTTAGTGAAAAGACCCTTGTTTTCGACTGTAATTTAATTAAATTTATTTATATGTAAAAAAAACTAATATGTATTAAAATCAAAAATTAAAAAAAATTGTTTTTCTTTAACTACCATTATTAAACATTGGAAAATTCACCAAAAGTTTTTTCTTTTTCATAGATAAAGTTAGAAGCAATTAGAAAAAAAAATGATCGATCGTTCCTTAACTTTTGGACGCTACTATATATATATATATATATATATATATATATATATATATATATATATATATATATATATATATATATATATATATATGTATATATATATAATTCCATGTAAAATCGGATTCAAAGCTAAATGAATTTAACATGTTAAATAATTATGAAAAAAAACAATGCTACTGTTTCGATCAAGTGACTTAATCAAGTAAACTTTACTTTCAGTTTCCATCAGAACATAACTATTAATGATGACAAAGAAAACGTCAATTTTTTTAATTACAATTAAGTACACTGGTCACGTTCTAATAACCCCTGTACTTAGAGAAGAGACGAAAGGAAAAATAGTGGTTAAGAGCGAATTAATGATGGTAGAGAAAGAAAAAATCGACAACAATAGTTAGTTATCAAAGTAACACGATACGTTTCACTAAATAGATTTCACTATAAAAAACATTAACTTTAGGTGCCAGAATTATAATGTTAAAATTAGAATAAAATAAATAATTTATAATTGTAAAAGCTTAATATTTGATTTCTTTTAATTTCATAAATTTGACTGAATAAAATTAATAGGTTAAAAATTAAGAGGTAATTAAAATAAATATTTTAATTAATTAAAGATAGATTTTTAAATCATAAAAGACAATTTCAAATCTATTTTAATATAAAAAGTAAGGAATAAAAATGATAATAAATATAGATATATCGCTAAGATAAATTTATAATAGTTTAAAAATAGGGTAATTGTGTAATCCTCATCCTTGGGTAAGGTATAAATTCTCTGAATAGATAAAAATATATAAAAGTAGCAGCCCGTTCAGCTATCATATAACAGCCCACGTGAAAGTAGAATCAAATAGAAATGTAAGGAAAAACCAATGAGCATTATGACATTGTGGTGATTTAATATTTTACGACTACATAATATTGTAACCATCATAGAATATAATATGAAGCAAACCAGTAAACTGAGCATGTATTTTACAGCATAGAATAAGCATATGCTTGACTAAAAAAAGACATACACAACGAGGCTGTTTAATTGTCAATTGTCTCTGGCAAGATACGAACTGCATGCACCTTAGTTCATTGCAAATGAGAAAGTTTCAAAAAGCGTTGGAAAGAAATCCATTTAGTGTCGCCATAAGCGTCTGAGTAATCGCTGTTTTGTTTTTGTTTTTGTTTTTTAACTGATGTCAGCGTCTGGCTTTGAGGTGTCAGGATTTGGCCAGACAATCTGATTTTTATGAAAGTACAGGTCGATAAAACAGTTCTGCTAAGTTCTCCACAGAGGGTTGTATCTGTGTAGGATACCATATCATTACTCTACAGGTTTTGAATCTTCATCCATGTTTTCTTCTGAAAACCAGTTTGGTTGCCGTAAGGACATGAGGAGATTCGAAAAAAGTTTTTTATTAAGACAGATACCCGAACAATGATAAAATACACACTAATGACAGACTTACAAGTAGAAAATGACAGGAGAGGCTAAAATATGTAGAGGGAAAGCCTTTAACACCTATTAATTTGTGTGGAGAATTCGATAGACCATGTGTATAGAATTTTCCTAAGCACATTTTCATCAGAAAAAGCATACACATCAGGGAACTATTGGTATCTTTTTAGTTTACTGTCGTGGGTATTATACACAACTCACAAAAAATGTTCGACTCCAAACAATAGAGATGACATGAATACAAGTGCAAGGCGATGAAGTGCAATTCTTGTGGTTATCTTAGGATGCCTATTTGTCGCTGGATCAATTGATGCTCACTTTAAGCAAAAGGACTCCAGTATTTGAACATCTTTTTTGAGAAAATTCCTTTAACTAAACCGCATTATAACTGAGAGGGGATGGAATTGCTCAGGTTACCCTATTCGAGAAAACAACACTAAATATATAGGGATTTACAAGGAAAAGCTTTTTTGTACAAGTGTAATTATGTAGAAAAACAAAATAAAATATAATATATATTATTTCAGATATCTATAAAAATGGAAGAGCATTTGCTATACATGAATAAAGATTCATGTACTTTGAAAACTATACTAATATCATAAACATTCCAGTTGCTTATTCTTGAGGTGTAAACCAAAACCGAAGGGAAAACGAAATTGAGAAAAAAAGAATAATTAGTGATAATTGCCTAAGTGAAAAATGAAGATAATAAAATAATAATAAAACGATTATGAAATGATAAAAATCAAAATAAATTATTAATAGTTTTCTCAGAATAGATTTGGAGTAATATTTTCATATAAATTAATATATATTATAATATAGGTCTAGCGCGTATCGCTAGCTGGCAGAGAATATACATTGTCTTGGTATTCTTCACAACGAATGCTGGCTGCGGCTGCAATTGGTTCCGGTTTCTTAATGGTGGTTTCGAGTTCAGCCAACAACTTGACTGTAATTAATTCGTTAATCGATAAGTATTCTCGCAACAGTGCAGTAACATCCCTCTGTAAGTCTACTAAAAAGACACACCTTTATGTTTTGCCGTTAGCCTCACTGAACGGTATAGATAACTTCCATAAATTGGCTGAGTACACGAAAACCGTCTCCTTAAGGTGAAGTCGCCGGCTAATGAATTTTTGACATAAAACAAAAGGATTTGTAACAAACGCTGTATACAGGTTCTGCTTCATTTCATTTCAGTCTGATTCATCTCTTAGTATTTAGTACACTGCATGGGCTCCTCTCGTTTACCTTAGGATAACTTTATGGATAACTGCTGCTGGTTCATTTATTTTGCACAGTTTAAAGATACGGTCAGCTTCCTCAACCCATTCGATGACAGACGGTCCAACAATGGACCCATCAAACTTTAGTACTAAGCGAATCTCAAATCTGTTCACTTTTTAGTCACGGCTTATCAAAGCAGAAAAAGCTAATGATTAAATTACCAATTTCTAGGGTAAATGTGATTGCACCCGACCACATAAATAGCATGCTTTCTTCCAACTCTTTCCCTTGTTTTATGTCCGTTTTTATTCATCTGTCCCATTGGCATAGAAACGGCGACAGTCTGCGTCACTTACGTTACCACAAAGCATAAAACAAACTGAATCTCACCCTGTTAGCTTATCTTTCTTTTCCTTTTTTGTTACATGACTGACCCTTTAAAGTACACACACATGAAATACAAGTAAGTTAGGATTGCCCCTACACTAAGAAAATGTAAAGCCAGATGCAAGTTCTCTAATACAGATTTAATAATAAACCACATGGATGAGCTGAAACCAAAAAAGACAACAGATGCTAATAAACACAGCCAGAATATTTAGCCAGGATTTCCGAATAGAATTCTAAATGAAAAAGGGCATAATTTTGATGAGTTGGAGAAACTGAAAGTAACGGAAGGAATGGAATTACCCAAACACACTTAGATGAGGACACATGTGAACATGATAGCTAGAACTATTTGGGAGTTCTGGAAGCAGACATGATCAAAGCAGCAGAAATAAAGAGAAAATATAAAAGAAAACATTGAAAAGAAATAACTCAGAAGAACGAGAAAGCTTCTCAAAAGTAAGCAATATAGTAAAAACATAATACAAGTATAAATACGTGAGCAATGTGACTAGTAATATAATCTGGGCCGTTTATAGTTAATATCAAGAACTAAGGCATCTCGACCAAAAGACTAAGAAAACTTATAACTATGCACTACACCCAAATGATGCTGATGACTAACTTTATGTTATAAGGAAATATAGAGGAATAAGACTGGTTTGGATAAAATACTGTGACACAAAAAACAATTAGAAAAATACACAGGAATGACAAAATGTATAATAATTACCACAGCAAGAGACACTGAAAAAGGAACGAACATTACAGAAGAAAAGAGAGTAAAGAAAAATAGAAAAAGAAACAGCTACACAGGCGATTGATAAGAGTGACAATAGCTGAAATTAACGGAAAAAAAACTAAATATAATTAGGACTAATCGTAACAAGGAAAGGATCGACAAGGCAAATGAGTCAATAAATTCAGACTCTGTTGGAAACAGACCAAACAATAAACCACATATTATGCGAATGCTGCAAACTAGCTCAAAAGAATCTAAAAATTGACAGAATCAAGTGGGGACGGCAGCACACAGGCAATATTGGGTACGCCTGCATCTTGAACACCAAGACAAATGGTATAAACACAAATTGACAATAGTACTTCGAAATGAAAGTCACAAACTTCTATGGAACATGAAGTATACACACGAATTTCATAATAGCAAACAAAATATAAAAGTTCTGCCAGATTGTAAATTTTCACATTCCAGCAGACAACAAAGTAAATATACAAAAAGACAGAGAAGTAAAACAAGAGCCCGAACTGGTTAGAAAGATAGGGAAGATGAAGAAAGTTAAGATAACAGCAATAATAGTACGAGAACTAGGAACAATGCAAAACATATTCGAAAAAAGAATATTAGAGATTGGAGTCAATGGATGGTTGAGAAGAAACAGCTGATACCAATCATGAAAACGACTTAAATATTAAAGCAATTTCCTGAATACGGACAATAACACACATGAGCCACAATAGCGCACGAGCATATGGAAATTACTACAGAAGTAAAACAATAGAACCACTATACGGAAGCAAGAAAACAGAAGCATCACCCACCTATTAGAACAAATAAAAGACGGAGGTAATTTACATCAACAGGCACGAACAACAGTTGTAGAGTGTCGAGGAGAATAGAAAGACCGGGGAGTGAAATAACTAGAAATACCTCTACGGTGTGAGTGCGAAAGCACCTGAGACCTTGTAGAGACTTATTGCCACCAAAATTCCAGTGAAAACCAATGGTCACTACCAACGAGAAATCAATGGTAAACAGCTGTTGCTATAACATGGATACATTTGCAAATGCTATCGAAAGAGGTGGAGAGTACTGAAAATATAGGGGAGCTAAGCTAAGTGTGAAGTTAGATAAGTGTGAAGAGAACTTGAACCTTAAAGGTGATTTATTTATACTCACATTCAAGTTGAGGATCATGTTGCAATTGAGGTACCATTGACAAACGACTGTTTCGACAACGCTAACACATTTGAAAAGGTTACCAAAAAAGTGGGAAGACTCTAGAAAAAAACCTTCCTGCTTTTTGGTAAAGGATGGTCTTTGTGAAAACTCTTAGTGACTAATAATAATAATAAAAACAACAACAATAATAATAATAATAATAATAAGATGATGATGATGATGATGAAGAAGAAGATTATGAAGAAGAAGATTATGAAGAAGAAGAGGAAGAAGAAGAAGAAGAAGAAGAGGGAAAAGAGAAAAATAAGAACCTCTTTAATAAACTACTTACTTAGGAACCAGTTTACTAAACATGTAAAATAACTTGACTACACAACTGAGACAATAGATATACCTCTACATCACAATCATGAATTGCTGCTGAAGGAACAGAACAATGTCGGAAAGGAAAAAAGACGTACGGCGTGTTATGTATAATACAAAATATCCTAAAGTACGTAATAAAAAATAATAACATAAACTTATAAAAGATCTAAAACCAATCACCTATCTTTACATCATCAACGTTCTGATCCCCATCTGGAGTCAATTGAAATGAATGGCTCTCGTCTTGGGGAAACCTCATGTTTTGACCAGCTTCTGGGCATGACCTTTACTCTTGATTGTAAATGGAACACGTACATCAAATCTGTTGCCAAGGCCGCTGGAAAAATGGTGGTATCCTTCTATCGATCCAGTAGATATCTCATTGATGATGCAATTCTCTATCTATATAAGAGCCAGGTACGTCCAAGGATGGAGTACTTTTGCCACATCTGGGAACTGCTAGAAAGCTGCTAAAAAGTACTTGTTCTACCTTGATAAAGTTCAAAAATACACTTCTTAGCCTCGTAGGAGATGTCCTTTTATCTTCCCTGCAACCTCCATCTAACAGAAGAGATGCTGATGTATCGTTATATTCATGACAAATGTTCGACTAAGCATCTATCTATGGTTCCCTCTTTCCAAACAGTCACAAGAAACACTCGTCTAGTTGAAAACACTATCAATAAATCCCCCACTTTATCTGTGCATAAATCTAAACGTAGATTCCATGAACAAAGCTCCTTTCTAAGAGCTGCACGTCTGTGTAATTATCTTCCGTTTTCCTGCTTTCCAGCTGACTACAATATGGTTGTCTTCAAGTCCAACGTAAACAAATTCTTGATGAGCCGTTCCACTTAAGTTAACAAATTTACCGAATGTCCATTACTAACGATTACTACAGTGTCCAAAAGACTACTGTAAACTCTTAACCCTTATCCTCGAGTTGTCTGCGGCCTTGATAAGTGGTTATTCCTATGTAAAAAAGATGGTCCATAAACAAGTTAATGCTTAAGAATGTACAAGATATCCGATATGATTATTATATTCATTTAGAAACAATAGGAACATGCGGACTGTAACTAACCGTTGGATGATAACACCTGACTGAAATACGAATACAGCGAAACATCCTTCGAGGGGATTCTATATAATCACTACATTGTATAATATGCATGATGTAACTAAACTTCATATTTGAACATGTGTTGCACGATACAAGTTTACAAACTAAGAACAAATAATAAAGCATTTCTTATCTATGGATGATTTGAAACTATTCGCAAAATGTAATATACATTACATTAAATGCAAAGCTCATGAATACGACAAAAATATTATACAAGACGTTTAAAATGAATTTCGTAATGGAAAAGTATGTAAAACTGAAGATAGATAGAGAACAAGGCGTATAGCCATTAGTCGCTTGTTCTCGTGTAATGAATGAATGCGTGAATGTAGGATTTATTGGAATGCTTAAAGATAAACTAAAATGACCGAAAAATAGGCTGAAATGACTTAAATAATAAAAAGTAAATGGCTTAGAATGACTTTAATGACCTTAAGAATGACTTGAATGCTTAAAAAATCAGGATTCCTTAAAAAATAACTTGAATGATCTGGAGAATGACTTGAATGGTTTCGAGACTGGCTGGTTGTAAAGTGAGTGATCATTTTACATTAAATTAATACAGAAAAGTGATCTCCCACTTTATATCATAAAGTTACAAACATAAGTACAGCATGTAATAAGAACAGAACTTGATCTTGACTAAAAGGCCAAGAAAAGGGTATTTATTTGCTCCCCCACCAAGCAAATTAGGCACAAGGCCGATTTTTAATGTGAAGAGTGAAGGGGAAATGGGGACAACTCCCCGGGGAGTAGGGGAGCTGGATAGTGACAATTGGTATGAAGGGCTACCCCTACATTGACCAAGGTGATATTCATTTGCTCCCCCACCGAGCAAATTAGGCACAAGGCCGATTTTTAATGTGAGGAGTGAAGGGGAAATGGGGACAACTCCCCGGGGAGTAGGGGAGCTGGATAGTGACAATTGGTATGAGGGGCTACCCCTACATTGACCAATGTGATATTTATTTGCTCCCCCACCAAGCAAATTAGGCACAAGGCCGATTTTTAATGTGAGGAGTGAAGGGGAAATGGGGACAACTCCCCGGGGAGTAGGGGAGCTGGATAGTGACAATTGGTATGAGGGGCTACCCCTACATTGACCAAGGTGATATTTATTTGCTCCCCCACCGAGCAAATTAGGCACAAGGCCGATTTTTAATGTGAGGAATGAAGAGGAAATGGGGACCAACTCCCCGGGGAGTAGGGGAGCTGGATAGTGACAATTGGTATGAAGGGTTACCCCTACATTGACTAAGGTCTTATCTGTGGAGTCGCCACTACATAGGGTCTTTGCTTGCAGTATTTGCCGGAGCAGATACTACACTTTGAGATATTAAATCCTTTATTCATGTTAAAATACATTGAAAATTCACAATGAACAAAAAACTTAGGCACATGGTCAACTCAAAAGGGGGGATTGTGGGTGTCGTTGGTCATCCTTGTCACTCCAGAACTAAACAAAATCTAAAGTTTCTCCCAGCTAGTATCTTTCACCATAATACCACATTCACCCTTTCATACTGGGGGACATCCTACTTACACTTTGATCTTGGCCAAAAGGCCAAGAAAAGCTTAAAAAGCTAAGAACAGCATCTATTAACAGACCATTGATCTTAACCAAAATGGCCAAGCACAAAAGTGTTACGGACAGACCAACAGACCGACCGACCAACGGAGTGACTTATAGAGTAACTTGCACGCAACTAAAAATATTGAGATGCCGGAAGGCATGAAATTGCTCAACCAAGAAAAAAAGAAAGCAGTTGGCGAGCATAATACTTAACTATTTGATTTCTAGAAACAAATACACTATAATACGCAAGAGTGATAGAAAATTTACGGAAAGGCATACCTGAAAATAACAACGAACCCTGAGAAACACAACTACATAATAGAAAAAAACATTTGAAGAATATACATTTAGGCAGTATTACTCTTAAGGTACACCGGGCATTTTGTCGATTGGACCAACGAAGAACTTGATTAGAAGACGGGGAAACTAATAACCATTGTCAATGCATTCACCCTTTAAGATGATACTGACTAAATCAACGTAAAAGGAAATGAAAGGAGAAGAGCAATGGTTTTTATAAAAGCAAGATTCACGATCCAATGACTTATACAGAAACAGCGAAATCAGTAACCAACAAGTAAGAAGAAAAGAAAATGAAAGAAGATAAACAGTTACATAAATGATTCATAATAATGACAATGGAAGAGAATATTTAAAACACCAGCGCAACTCTAAGAAACAGACACATGTAGTGAGAAACGGAATCCTTATTGATAACAGCACAGAACAACGAAACTAGAACTGACTACATCAAAGCTAAATAGATAATACCCAGGAAATCTATAAATTGAGTACAATGTAACGAAACGGTGAACAACATTTTCGGTGAATTCAGTAAACTAGCGCCAAAACAATACAAGATAAACAACTGCGTGAGGAAAGCATGACACCTCGATTGATGCAAATAAATGCACTTCAAAGAGTAATATAACAAACATCTAACAGAGACATTACTGAGAAACAAAAATCTTTAGGACATAAAAGTACAAATAAATAAATTGATCCAGGCAATAATATAATAATAACAAGAAAAAAAGAAAGTACGAAATTGTAGATTTGGCTGTTTCGCCAGACCACAGGATCAATATCAAAGAGAAAGTAAAACGAGGCAAACATGTAAACTTGACAGATAACTGCAAGGTATGTAGAGCTCGACAAAAATCAACAATGACTGTAGGAACCGTCGCGTAAACATTGATAATAGAGTATGAGAAATTGGAATGAATGGAGAAATTGAGACTTTACAACGAACGGTTATGATACAACTCTTTTTAGTTTAGGTACACACATTTCAATGTCCACAATAAATTAGTAATTATTATATATAATATTCGGTATATATTTTAATACAATTCTTTTGGGATATGATAATTTATGTGTCTAAGCTAAACACATTAAACTAATTCCGTTATTGCATATTTTATTTATTTAAAATCTTGCAAGCTTTTTTTTTAAATTTTCGTGCCTTCGTTATTCTAACATTTTTTAATTAACATATTTCTATCGGAACAATTCATAAAAACGTCGACAGCATTCGTCAAATGATGAGTCGATAAATCGTATACATGTTTGCGTCAATCGGCACGTTAGCAAAACCAATGCAAATAAGATTTATTCATTTTATACTAATAATTATTATTTTTCTTTCTTATGTTGATATTTTATACGTTTGAGGAAGCAATTAGCTGGAGAATAGATTTAATTAGGAAGTGAATATCAATTAGATGAAATTATACTTGACTTGATGAAACGCCAGCGAAGCTAAATGAGATTTAATAAGCGGGAATTATCCGCGCGGGATTCCGCCGATCTTAATGAACCTCTTTGTTTTGACAACTGAAAACAAATTATGTCTATTTTATTATTATGCAGCTGATTCATGATATTGTTTGCACGGCTTTCCTACAGGGTTATTACTAAAGGAAGTATGCGTTCTCAGAAAGGCTCATAATCAGTGTTTTTTACTAATCACAAAATACGAAAGGTGTTACCACAAAACGTGTCGTACGTCCTGGGCTTCATATAAAAATACGCTTGAAGAACGGGTGAGGGACGTCATTCTCCACAAGTGACAAAATACAAAGATACAACAAATCGAAACAAGTTTCTATATTTTTAGTTTCTAATTATTTTTACATAAGAACTGATACTAAGTATTATTTGGATTATTCATTACTTTTTTCATCTTGAATGTTATTCGCAAAACGTTTCGCCTGATGTAACCGCCAACCTTCTTCAGGCAAGTTTTGTCGAATTCGGAAATCTGTATACCAAATCAGAAATCTGCACAGAATTTCGACCGGAACGTTTTATTTAATGCACGAGGATAGGATGCTCTGGTCTACTCAGCAATGACTGGATAGACGTCCGCTACGACAAGTAGCGTGCTGGGTAATATTTCTGGTAAATACAGTTGTACGTAACACTGAACTGGAAGTTGAAGATTGAATCCTCAGTGCGGGCGATACTCAATATACAATTATGAAATACTTGTAACTTCTAAGCAGTAGTAAATGATGGCACTGCAGCATGTCCCCTTTTTATTAAATTAAGAATTCTGTTTGACATTTTGTGAGAATACCACAGTTCGACAGAAAATTCTCGAGATTGATAATATATCTGGAGAACGTCACAAATTACATTAACGGAATCATTGTGCGAATAACACTCAAGATAAGAACTATGGTAAAAAAATCAGAATATTTCGTATATTTTTTACTGTTTACACTTTATAGGAGTAAGATGCAATCGTTCTGTTGGTACTCTCAGCCTCATGTACGCAGTGAGTTTCCCAACAGCCGCCGGAAGAAAAAAATAAACTTTACCTTACTGCGAAAACGAATCTCACTCTGAACTTTTCCCAATTCTCTCTCGATCGGTGACGGAAATTAGGAAATCCTTGTTAACACAATATCGGAATACTTCCAATAACATGTTATAAAATTTTATTGTCTTCGTCTTGAAATTATAAAAACAATCGCAGTCGCATTCGAACCGCTATGTCTACCTAACCAGTAACATATCATTTGTTGTATTCAACATATTATCTGAGAAATGCCGTTAGTAAAGTAGATACTAAGAAAAAAGAGTGACATGATGTACCCACTTGCATTCATCTTTGTTACGCATAAAACTCAACATAGTTATGATGTTGTTAACATACAGGTGATTTAATTTTTTAACTAGCGATTTTAAAATGGGTAACAACACTTGCAAAGTCTAAAACTCACATGTGATTCAACGACCTGTGGTGGCTTAAGGTTACATTAACAACGGTCAAAATAGAGCTGAGTTGGAGCTTTTATTACGTGAACAATCTCGGAAAATTCCCGATTGTCTTGCTTACTCCATTTGTTTAGTTGATAACTCAAACCATAACAAGGAAAAAAAACTTCAGCTGGGGGATTCGGTATTGAAAATAATATTTGATACTAATATTGTTTTCTGAAGGTAACCATTGATTTAGAGAGAATAGTATTTTTCGTCTAAACTTGGGAAACACTATTTAACCCGAGTGTCAATCCTCAAATGTAAATCAACGTGAGAAGCTTTCGATGGAAAGTTACTTAATTAATATGAACAGGTGATTTTCAAAATTGGCCAATCCGGGTGAATTTAATCCTGATAATGCAAAAGCTGATTAACTAAATGAGACTTCCTTAGCCCTTCTTCGCCCGCTAACTATCAGAAGGCATGTAAGAGTGTATTTTGGCAGTAGTGTCAAGTGTAGTCGAGTCAAGTTGAGTTGAATTGTAATGTAGACTGAGTCTTAACTAACTACTCCACTGAGGCTGCGCGCTAACTACTCCTCTCGTTGACCACAGGCGACGGGAATTCCACAAGAAAGAGAAAATAAAAAGAAACAAATCGTGCGTCACGGATTTTTATTTCTTTTCTGAACGAATTGTTACACGCGACTGTAGATGTTTGCGTTGTTAAAAATGCCCAATTTTTTAATTAATGTCACTGTATAATGACAAAACATTTCAGTCAGAAGTTTTATTAAATAATTAATCCTTGTAAAAACTATAACTAACGACCGGAGTTTTATTTTATTCATTGTATGCGAGACTTGTGACTTAACTACCAAACAACACAGTTCACTTGAGTTAATTTCTTTAAGGAAATAGCTAGCAGAAAAATTGGCACTTATCACATGCCAGATACAGACAGCGGCTCACGTCACAGCTATTTAGCCGGAGACTTTCAGTTTGTTTGCTTTTGTGTTTTTTTTCTTCTCTTCTTCTTTTACTTGTGGACCACTTCTGAGAAAAAAGGAATAACTGGAGTCGCACATCAAACCCTACCATCGTATAAGTTGTTAAGGATACGCTACTGAGCTTTCTTGAGTGTATCGAAATCATAACTAGCTAGAACTACACTTATGTACCGATGAACACACTTTGGAGTTTTCGTCGGGTTACGTTTACGGTTGTTTGACAAAGACGTGACACATTGGAATTATCACCTACTACAGAATTTCTGTTGGCAAAGGAAAAGTGACGTAGAATAGCAAAACTCTACATTGTCTATACACAGAGCCGAGTAATATACAAGTTAGTTTTTTATGTGGATAAAATCCAGCCCCCACAAAAGTATTAACTCTGATTTGCAAATAAAAATGGCATACATCTAGAGGGTTACAGTAAAACTGAAAAAAAAATACACTTTCTCCTAGGCAAACGGTTCACAATTAAATCGTTGTACTTAATCAGCTTTGTTTACATAATGCGTGATAACGCTTCTCTACGAGCAAGGTACTGTATGACCTCTCATTAAAAGACTTATGTAGAGTAAACCCGAGCTGAGAGTTTATTATTCAGATTATTAGGCCAAACATTCACAGGAAACAATAATTGGAACTAAATACTGTCTGTGTGTCTGTGTGTGTCTGTGTGTGTCTGTGTACATTTACCTACGCAATAACTTTCAGTCTACAGACACGAAATTTGATATACAGCGTACTAAGATTTGAGAACATCTTTCTGATCGGTTTCTGACCAGAAATTTGTCTGTTAAGGGGTCAAAGTTCAACGATTTGACCTTTGAGAACTCTACCAAACTCCTCCAATTTTGGGTCTAAGCACTTGACATTTTAGATAAAGCATCATTGGAAATGGAGCTAACATAATAACTGGATTGGAGCTCAAAACAATAAATTTTAAGTGGCCATAATAGGGTTCAATGTTAAAAAAAATGACCGCATTTTTTGTTGTCTTACGGGTTGGCTATGCATTATGATAAAGTATATTGTTTCATGCTCATGTTAATCAATCAAATATTAATGTAAAATAAACCATTTTACTTGAACATATTTTTGTAAGTTTGTGTTCAAACTGTTTACGTGGTATCTGAAGTTTTATTTGTCTAAATTACTAAAGATTGAAAATTTTAAAAACTTGGCTGGAGGTTAAAAATGAATTGACGTTTAACTTATTTTAACATTAGGGAAAAGTAAATATAATATATATGTTTACTCAGTACAAAAAATACAATCTCAGTTATTTATATAAAAAGTAGCAATTTTTCGAAACTTATGGGTCGTTTATGATTGACTTTTTATCGCTTTATAAATATCCTTG
>NW_027633943.1:2500-12500 GCF_053919585.1 Euprymna scolopes
AGGAGGACGGAGACGTTGCGACGAACGGATTGGAGCCGCCCGCCGCCACCCCGACCCCGGAGCGAAGCACCCCGCAGAAAAGCCGCTTGAACCGCCGCCGCCAGAAAGACGACCCGCCGACGGTCCCCCGCCGTTTTTGGTCGACGCCACACTCCTGCCGCCCGACGGCGGACTCCCACCCGTATCGCTCTCCGACCCGCAACACACGCTCGCTTGACCGCGACCGCTCGACCGGAACACGCCGCCGCACAACGGACCGCCGCGGCCCCTATGCCTTCGCCGCAAAGCGCGAACGGAGCGAACGCTACAGCCCCGTACCGGTTCCTCGCTTCGCGCGGGCACGGCCCGACCGACCCGGTCCTCGGAGCCAATCCTTCTTCCGAAGGTACGGATCCATTTTGCCGACTTCCCTTACCTACATTGATGCCATCGACGAGAGGCTGTACACCTTGGAGACCTGCTGCGGATGGTGGGTACGGACCGACTCGAGAGCTGCGAAAACCGGACCCGGATTTTCCAGGGCCGCCGAAAGCGCACCGGACGCCGCCCGAGCCGCGGCGCTCTACAGGTACCTTTTCCGTATCTCCGGACGAGCCGATTCCACGGACATGGTCCTTTACGAAGAAGAGAGAACTCTTCCCGGGGCTCCCGGCGACGTCTCCGGGCTCGCTTGCGTCACCGCGGTTTCGCCCGGGAAGCGACGGGCGCCGCCGACATCGCTGCCGACAGCGTCGCCACCCCCGGGCCCTCTCCGAGTCCGGGTTCGGGAATATTAACCCGATTCCCTTTCGACGGGAGGCCGGCCGCTTTTTTTTTGTTTGGGCTTTTGATTCGATTCGATTCGATTCGCTTTCCTTTCACTTTCATAACGGATCCGGCGCCTTTCGGGAAGACTTTCGCCCGCGTCTTAGGACCGACTGACCCGTGCTCGACCGCCGTTGGCACGGAACCCTTCTCCACTTCGGTCTTCGAAGGTCTCGTTCGAATATTTGCTACTACCACCGAGATCTGCACCCGCGGTCGGCTCCACCCGGGCTCGCGCCCTAGGCTTCCGTGCTCGCCGCGGCGCCCTCCTACTCGTCGCGGCATCGTTTCGGCGCGAAAGTTCATCGCTCCTCGCCGCGACGGTCCGGCATCGGTCCGTCGCTCCAGCGCCATCCATTTTCGGGGCCGGTCGATTCGGCAGGTGAGTTGTTACACACTCCTTAGCGGATTCCGACTTCCGTGGCCACCGTCCTGCTGTCTATATCGACCGACACCCTTTCGGGGATCTCATGGGCGTCGCGTTAGGCACCTTAGCCGGACGTTTGGTTCATCCCACAGCGCCAGTTCTGCTTACCAAAAGTGGCCCACTTGGCACTCGCATTCGAGGTGACCAACCGCCCAGCGAAGCGTGCTGGCGGCGGCGGCCGGATGGGTCGGCTCCGTCGTTCGGGAGAGTCGGCCCGTTCCACCCGTTCCGAGTTCGAGAGTAGGTCGAGGCCGTGAACGGCCCCGGGGCCTCCAATCGTTCGCTTTACCGGATGGAATTGCGACGATCGAGCGCCAGCTATCCTGAGGGAAACTTCGGAGGGAACCAGCTACTAGACGGCTCGATTGGTCTTTCGCCCCTACACCCGGTTCCGACGATCGATTTGCACGTCAGAGGCGCTTCGGACTTCCACCAGAGTTTCCTCTGGCTTCATCCCGACCGGGCGTGGATCGCCATCTTTCGGGTCCCTGGTCGCTCGCTACGCCAGAGTCGGCCGAGTCGTACTCGGAAAAAGGGGAAACCGACCCGGGGGTGATGCGCCCGCGCGCAGCGCCTAAACTCGACGACAAAATAGGACTAGTTCAAGCCGCGGGATCTCACCGATGGGCGGAAGGAGGATATGGAAGCTGGCGCCCGGCAATTCCCCTTTTTGGAAGATGCGCCGGTCCCCTCTCGGGGAGGAGGGAAAAACAACCGCACGTCAGCCACGAGCCTTCCCTCTCCTATCTCTCTCGGGAAGAGAGAAAAAAGGAAAAGTTGCGGGCACCGCAGCAGCGACGGCGGAAGGCCGAAAACGCCGCGCCGGCGGGATCGGGCACGGCTCGGAGGCGGGTGAGGCGAGGAGAAGACGACGGCACGAGACCGACGACACCCCCCGACGACCCCCGGACGACTTTGCCACGACACCTCTCCCGATCGACGCCCTCCTACACGCTCTCTCGCTTTCGCTTCGCCTTCGGGGTTAGTCAGAGGTGGCCCCTACGACTCGCGAACGGCCAGGACTCCTCGGTCCGTGTTTCAAGACGGGTCGGGTGGGTTGCCGATGCACGTCGCTGACCCGGGGTGGCGGGCGGCTCGAGTAAAAAAGCGTCGCCGAGCGACCTCTCCGGAAACGGAAACGGGCGCGGGCGGGGTTGCCCCCGACAAGAACCCGAAACGTCGGCGAGGTGCGTGACGGCGAGGCCGCGCCAGTCCTATCCCGCCTCTCATCGCGCACGCGCCCGAGACGGTGGGGCGCCTAAGGAGCGACACACAGAGTGCGTCGCCCGCACGCGACTTCCGGCGGGATCAAAACGGACCGGCTCGCCACGTGTAACGGATCGTGTCAGATTTCCTCCGTTCCCGGCAGAAAGGGGCAGTTACGTTCGCGGGCCCGACGGCCGGTGGCCCCCGACTTCACAAGGTGGGAAGACGGGGGTTTTCAGGGTGATGAAACGCCTGCCGCCTACGGAAAAAAACCCGCGTGTTCGACCTGCACGCCGGGAACGGGTCGCGACGACGGACCGGAGGGGAAGTGCGTCCGGTGCCGGCCGCGCGGAGGTCGCGCCGAAGCGCCCGCGCCATGATTACGCCGAGCGATGAGAAGGGGACGGGTGCAGCGGAGTCGCGCGCGGAGGGAGCAGGAGGAAAGAAGAAGCGGCGGCGACGGATGCGGCGGGTTAGGGCCCGGCGGCAGCAGCGATCGAGAGGACGAGTCCCCTCCGTCGCAGCCAACCGACGCAGCCACCTACCGACGCCGCGGTCGTCACCACGTTTCCCTTCCCGCTATCCACGCGGCCCGTCTCCTTCGTCGGCGACGCGGGCACAAAAGCTGGCCCGCGGAGAACGAGTTCCCCGCGGACACGACGAACGACGACCTGTGCCGCGACGGCCTCTCTTTCAAGAACACACATCGAGTTTGGGCTCGAGCCTAGGCAGCACCGGACTGAGTCCCCCCGCGATCGCGGTGAGCGGTCCCACCCGTTTACCCCTGGGCGGTTTCACGTTCTCTTGAACTCTCTCTCCAAAGTTCTTTTCAACTTTCCCTCACGGTACTTGTCGACTATCGGACTCGTCCCGGTATTTAGCCTTGGATGGAGCTTACCACCCGATTTGGGCTGCGTTCCCAAGCAACCCGACTCTCGGATCGAAGGCCGTCGCTCGCCGTCCGCACCGAATGGGCCTGGCACCCGCCGCGGGCGGCCCCGATCGAGGGAACTCCGAACTATGCGAGACGAAAACGAACGGCTGCCTTCGACCCATGCGCCACACGTCCCGAAGCCTTTAACTTGCGACGGGATTCGGCGTTGGGCTTCTCCCGGTTCACTCGCCGTTACTAAGGGAATCCCGGTTGGTTTCTTTTCCTCCGCTTAGCGATATGCTTAAGTTCAGCGGGTCGTCTCGTCCGAGCCGAGGGCGGCGGTTTTTAGTAGAGTGTGGTGTTTGGAGGAGAGGAATCTCGATCGGTACCCTCCGTGTGACGACGGCTGGCCGATATAGCGCCCGTCCGACCGAAAATGAAGAAGCCAACAATTAAAAAAAAAGCGTGGGTCCTCCCCATCCGACGTTGCCTACGACGCGGCCACCTTTTTACGGTGCGACGGCCGTGCTCGTCGCGCTGCTCGAGGCGTCGCTGAGAGACACCTTCATGAGGCAGAGAGCGAGACGAGCAGGCGGCGCTTACGTCGGCAGTCGGTTAGGTCGGTGCTTTTTTTTTTGTTTTGTTCTCCCTTCGGCTGCTTTCGGACAGACTCCTCCTGCTCCTCCTCCACAGTGTTTCTTCACGCGGTCGAAAAGGGAAAAGACTCCGCGGTCTGCCAGCGGGAGACGAAGGAGGAGGCCGGAGAGGGTTTTAAAAAAAAAAAAGACATTGAAAGGAGTCAATTCTTTTTTTATTTTTCTTCCCCCTCGTCACTCGCTCCTGCGACGTCCCGGTTACCACCGTGCCGAGGACCGGGCGGGCACGGGGACGGCAAGATGTCGTTTCGTTAACGGAGAAAGACATGTAACGTTCCGCCTCTCGACCGGACGTGGCCCCGAGACAAGGGATCTCGGGGCCGCAATGTGCGTTCGAGGTGTCGATGTTCACTGAGTCCTGCAATTCGCATCAGTTCTCGCGGCTGGCCGCGCTCTTCATCGACGGACGAGCCGAGTGATCCCCCGTCCAGGGTTCAGCACTTGGGTTTTTTATATTAGTTTTTGTTTATATAGATTTAGTAGTGTGCGAGGAGGTCTGTGCGAGGAGGCGTGACGGCATTGCAATGTCGCGAGTAGTTTGTTTTTAGCTAGCGGCGGTGGCACAGCGGCTGCAAAAAAAACAAAAAACGATAAAGCGGCGACAAGGCAAAGAAGAAGCGGCCATCACTTGCGGTGGGCGAAAAAACAAACAGGTGGTAAGACGCGGAAGCAAGCAAGAAGAGCTGGGGCTTTAAAAACCTCCGCGTCACCACAAATCTATCTCTCGCTCCGCCTTTTATAGGTTTGTTTGCGCGCATTCGAGGCGTTGACGCCGACAGACAGAGGAGGTAGGCCGGAAAACAACAAACCAGTCTCGAACGGGAAAACGGTAATGATCCTTCCGCAGGTTCACCTACGGAAACCTTGTTACGACTTTTACTTCCTCTAAACGATCGGGTTCGGTCGTCTTCTCCAGGCATCGAACGCCGAGGCGTAGATGCACGAGTGTCGTGACGGACACGTCGCGCACTGCCCGGCGGCGTCGTCGGCCAGATCCGAGGACCTCACCGGACCGTTCGATCGGTAGTAGCGACGGGCGGTGTGTACAAAGGGCAGGGACGTGATCGACGCGGGCTGTTGACCCGCGCCTACCGGGAATTCCTCGTTCACGGGGTTGGTTACAGGCCCCGATCCCTATCACGGGAGGTGGTTCAGAGGTTTCCCAACCCTCTCGGGCCGGGGCGAAGTCCCCGCTGATACCTCCAGTGTAGCGCGCGTGCGGCCCCGGACATCTAAGGGCATCACAGACCTGTTATCGCTCCGCCTCGTGTGGCTTTCTGCCACCCGTCCCTCTAAGAAGTGCGTGAGAAAACCGACCCGGACCCGAGCGCCACGGAGGACGCCGAGCCCGCCGTAAAAATCACTGACATCGGCGCACTAGTTAGCAGGCCGGAGTCTCGTTCGTTATCGGAATCAACCAGACGGATCGCTCCACCAACTAAGAACGGCCATGCACCACCACCCACCGAATCGAGAAAGAGCTATCGATCTGTCAATCCTACCGGTGTCCGGACCGGGTGAGTTTTCCCGTGTTGAGTCAAATTAAGCCGCAGGCTCCACTCCTGGTGGTGCCCTTCCGTCAATTCCTTTAAGTTTCAGCTTTGCAACCATACTCCCCCCGGAACCGAACTCTGGTTTCCCGCAGGCTACCCGCCGGGTCATGGAAGCGAACGCCGGCGGATCGCCGGTCGGCATCGTTTACGGTCGGAACTACGACGGTATCTGATCGTCTTCGAACCTCCGACTTTCGCTCTTGATCGAGGAAAACGTGCTTGCCACACGCCATCGCTGCAGTTCGTCTTGCGACGATCCAAGAATTTCACCTCTAACGTCGCAATACGAGTGGCCCCGACCGCTCCCTTCGATCATTGCCTCGCCGTAGACGGAGACCGACAGACGTAGACGAGGCCCTCTTCCATCATTCCATGCTTATCGTATGCAAGCTTGAACAGCCCGCTCTGAGCACTCTAATTTTTTCAAAGTGAACGTACCGGCCGCCGCGGACACTCGGTTAAGAGCACCCTTGGAGGAGAAACCGCCGACCGCAACACGCGCGCAGACAAGACACGAAGCAGGGACTCGGAGCGGACCGGGGGGTTCAAAAAAAAAGAGGAACGCGCGGAAAGGGAGAGGGAGAGAAGCGCGGGGGTCAGAGTGCGGGGATGCGAATGAACACACCCAAACACACACACGTAGCACCCCCCCGTTAGACTACTCCCGGAACCGAACCGACGACCACTTGTTTTTTTTTTTCCCGGATCCCGATCACGACCTCCTCGTCCACCTCGCCGGCAGGACCGCGTGGCGGGTATGCTAGCGGTTGACACCGGCGGAAAGGGCCGGGAATGCGAACGGACGACCAAAGTCAACGACGGACGATGGCGCCGCCGCCCCGGGGCCGCTTGCGCGACCACGAACCCGAGTTCGGACTACGAGCTTTTTAACCGCAACAACTTTAATATACGCTACCGGAGCTGGAATTACCGCGGCTGCTGGCACCAGACTTGCCCTCCGGTTGGTCCTCGTTAACGGATTTGAAGTGTACTCATTCCGATCGCGGGGCCTCGACAGAGTCCCGCGTCGTTATTTTTCGTCACTACCTCCCCGTGCCGGGAGTGGGTAATTTGCGCGCCTGCTGCCTTCCTTGGATGTGGTAGCCGTTTCGCATGCTCCCTCTCCGGAATCGAACCCCGATTCCCCGTTACCCGTAGTAACCACGGTAGGCACTTAACCGACCGTCGACAGTTGATAGGGCGGACCCTCGAGAGACCCGTCGCCGGGCGTGAAAGCTCGTGCGATCGACCAGTGAGTTATCCAGAGTCACCAAAGCGGAGCGCGCCGCCCTATGAGCCCCGCCACCGAACGGACCCGCGAGCGGGAACGCCGACGACGGGAGGACGGAATGACGCGCATCGGTCTCAGTCTAATATGTAGCGCCGCGACCCGGAACGGCCGACGCGGGTGCCAGCGCGCGAGGCGTGGCGACGACGGCGCGCCGACCGATCGCGGCCTGTGTCACATGTATTAGCTCTAGAATTGCCACAGTTATCCATCGCCTCCGAGGAGGAATACGGTCCCGAGGATTAGGTCCGGTTCCTGAGCCATTCGCGGTTTCGCCCGTTCTAATGCGTGGCGTGAACTTACACTTGCATGGCTTAAGCTTTGAGACAAGCATATGACTACTGGCAGGATCAACCAGGTATCGTTGGAATTTGGGACTTTGTTTCGACAGAACGACAGACCGACCGACCGACCGACCGACATAAGACAGACAACTACAACGACGGGCACGTGTTTATTTGTTTTTCGAGGAGGTTCGCCGTCAGTAGAAGCGCGCTGCCCGCGCTGATGGCCTCTTTTTTGTTTCTCCCCTGACTTGGACCGAGACCGAGACTCAAAGAACGAAAGCGACCAACGTCGACAACAACAACGACAACGGCACCCTTGACAGCGATACATACGACAAACGACAAGCAGCACGACGGCAGTGCACACGGACATCGAGGGTCAAGGTGCAGACTGAACTCGCCGAGGTCGTCGTCATCGTGGTCGCCATCGATTCCGTCTCGTCGTCGTCGTCGTCGTCAACGTCCACGTCACAGCCGGCCGAGAAGAGAGAACAGACGACAGCGTCGACAACAACAACATCGACAACGGCACCCTTGACAGCGATACATACGACAAACGACAAACAGCACGACGGCAGTGCACACGGACATCGGAGGTCAAGGTGCAGACTGGAATCGTCGAGGTCGTCGTCATCGTGGTCGCCATCGATGCCGTCTCGTCGTCGTCGTCGTCGTCTTCGTCGTCGTCGTCGTCATCAACGTACCAACCGACCGAGACGAGAGAGCAAGCAACAACGTCGACAACAACAACGACAACGGCACCCTTGACAGCGATACATACGACAAACGACAAACAGCACGACGGCAGTGCACACGGACATCGGAGGTCAAGGTGCAGACTGAACTCGTCGAGGTCGTCGTCATCGTGGTCGCCATCGATGCCGTCTCGTCGTCGTCGTCGTCTCCGTCGTCGTCGTCGTCGTCGCCAACGTCAACGTCAACATCACAGCCGTCATCGGGGAGGAGCTGGACCAGGGCAGCGGCGGCGTAAATTTTCCCGTCACCTTCGTCGTCGCCTTCGTCGACCGACCGACCGACCGGCGTCGTGTTCGTGCTCGGAAAACCGAGGAGAGACAACGTGCACATGGCGCGTTCTCGCAAGCGGCTCCTCGGTCCGATTTTTTTGGGCGGCTTTTTCGAGCTTTTTTTTTTTCTCACCCTTTCGTCCGTGCGACGGCGAACGTTAGGGGAAAAAAAAAAAAAAAAAAAACGACAACAACGCGGCGGACCGGGCGAACAACATCGTCGACACACACGACATTGACGACCGGTCCCCCTTTTCACAATCGCATCGAGATAAAAACGAACGAGTCCGATTCGAGCACCGAGTCGCGAGCGGGAGGACTGTCGGTGCAAGTATCGATCACTGACGTGAGCGCTTCGCCGGACAGAGGATGGCTCATCCGGCAGCCGTGCAAATCGACGGTATGGGAAGAACGAACAAGAAGAGCAACGACTTGATCGGCGGCTTGGGAACTGCGGACGGTGAAAACGGGTTAATCGACTGCGACCACGACTGCTCGATCGATCTTCTTTGGCGCTAACAAAGGTGGAGGTGGCGCAAGAAGGGACTAGCGCTATCACCGTCCACGTATCAGAAGATGCGGCGGCAGACGTCGACGCTTATGCGTTGTCGGACGAGAAGTCGCTGCAGCACGTGTACCGCGAGCGGGACGTCCAAGGTTTTGCCAGACGGAAAGAAATCGGGTGTCAGCGAACGTTCACACGGCTGTGAGATCGGACGCTGACAGGAGTAGGAGGCGGCAGGCAGGCGGCGGTTACGGCGGCGGCGCCTGCTGCTGCTCATCCTCCTGTTTGCTGCGGCGACTTCCAGGACGGGAGAGCATCGAACAACGTACGTATGGTTACAAGGGGATCAGGATCTACATAGTGCATCCCCCGCGGCTATTTTTGTTTGTTTGTTCGCTCGTTCGTTAATTCGTTCGTTCGTTCGTTCGTTCGTTACAATGTACGTTTTTCCGTTCGACGGCGGCAGAGAGCGGCGGCGTTTCTCCCTAATCCGGAGGATTTATCGGTCGCACAGCGATGGGTCGTTCGGCCGATCATCGAAAGATTCGCAGGTAGTGGTTGAATGGCAGAACGGCAGCAACAACAGCGGCGGCTGAGAGCGGCGAACGCTGAGGCGGAAGCAGAAGCTGCAGCAAACGTATCGGCTAAACATGGTGGACATAGATATGGCTGACGACGCGGGTACCACGACGACTATGGAACCAGGAAAAGGAGCCGTTAGTTGTTCCAACATATCGTTCGACACGTCGAGCAGCCCTAGGTCCACGGAGAAGCACACACACGTACCACGTATTATAACCTAACGACGATGAGCGGGCGCACGGTTGGCAGGAACGAAGGCGGCGGATCAAAACAAGTTGGAGCGCGGGGCGACAGCGATAACGGTGACAGCCCTAGGCGGCGGAGATGCCACTTTCTGACGCCTTTGCGACAAGCCCGTAGAGACGTTCCGGACCACCACGAGGCAAAGAGTCGCTGCTCCGACGAACCGACACACCAAAGTGTGCTTCCTACCGAACATGTTTTATAAAACTTTCAAACTGGAAAACCCCAGAAATGGTGTTGGTATTTGTCCAGACCCACCTCCGACACCTGAAAATGGTGGTCAAAAAAAACGTCGATTATACGAAGCGACATTTCTGGTCGGCGATTTTCCAGTTTTACGCCTACTGCCACATGGGGATGTCGGTAGGCGTCGCAAAGTGCCTTCTCGTAGGCTAGGCACACCAGGACTTTGTCATTTTTTTCCCCCTCGACATTCCTGGTCCGGTCTATTCCGATTTTACACCTACCGCCATGTGGGGGTGGCAGTAGGCGTCGAAAAGTGCCTTCTCGACCGCTAGCGACACCACTACTTTATCGAGCTCTGGAGGCC
>NW_027633943.1:17500-21997 GCF_053919585.1 Euprymna scolopes
TTGGTCGACGCCACACTCCTGCCGCCCGACGGCGGACTCCCACCCGTATCGCTCTCCGACCCGCAACACACGCTCGCTTGACCGCGACCGCTCGACCGGAACACGCCGCCGCACAACGGACCGCCGCGGCCCCTATGCCTTCGCCGCAAAGCGCGAACGGAGCGAACGCTACAGCCCCGTACCGGTTCCTCGCTTCGCGCGGGCACGGCCCCGACCGACCCGGTCCTCGGAGCCAATCCTTCTTCCGAAGGTACGGATCCATTTTGCCGACTTCCCTTACCTACATTGATGCCATCGACGAGAGGCTGTACACCTTGGAGACCTGCTGCGGATGGTGGGTACGGACCGACTCGAGAGCTGCGAAAACCGGACCCGGATTTTCCAGGGCCGCCGAAAGCGCACCGGACGCCGCCCGAGCCGCGGCGCTCTACAGGTACCTTTTCCGTATCTCCGGACGAGCCGATTCCACGGACATGGTCCTTTACGAAGAAGAGAGAACTCTTCCCGGGGCTCCCGGCGACGTCTCCGGGCTCGCTTGCGTCACCGCGGTTTCGCCCGGGAAGCGACGGGCGCCGCCGACATCGCTGCCGACAGCGTCGCCACCCCCGGGCCCTCTCCGAGTCCGGGTTCGGGAATATTAACCCGATTCCCTTTCGACGGGAGGCCGGCCGCTTTTTTTTTGTTTGGGCTTTTGATTCGATTCGATTCGATTCGCTTTCCTTTCACTTTCATAACGGATCCGGCGCCTTTCGGGAAGACTTTCGCCCGCGTCTTAGGACCGACTGACCCGTGCTCGACCGCCGTTGGCACGGAACCCTTCTCCACTTCGGTCTTCGAAGGTCTCGTTCGAATATTTGCTACTACCACCGAGATCTGCACCCGCGGTCGGCTCCACCCGGGCTCGCGCCCTAGGCTTCCGTGCTCGCCGCGGCGCCCTCCTACTCGTCGCGGCATCGTTTCGGCGCGAAAGTTCATCGCTCCTCGCCGCGACGGTCCGGCATCGGTCCGTCGCTCCAGCGCCATCCATTTTCGGGGCCGGTCGATTCGGCAGGTGAGTTGTTACACACTCCTTAGCGGATTCCGACTTCCGTGGCCACCGTCCTGCTGTCTATATCGACCGACACCCTTTCGGGGATCTCATGGGCGTCGCGTTAGGCACCTTAGCCGGACGTTTGGTTCATCCCACAGCGCCAGTTCTGCTTACCAAAAGTGGCCCACTTGGCACTCGCATTCGAGGTGACCAACCGCCCAGCGAAGCGTGCTGGCGGCGGCGGCCGGATGGGTCGGCTCCGTCGTTCGGGAGAGTCGGCCCGTTCCACCCGTTCCGAGTTCGAGAGTAGGTCGAGGCCGTGAACGGCCCCGGGGCCTCCAATCGTTCGCTTTACCGGATGGAATTGCGACGATCGAGCGCCAGCTATCCTGAGGGAAACTTCGGAGGGAACCAGCTACTAGACGGCTCGATTGGTCTTTCGCCCCTACACCCGGTTCCGACGATCGATTTGCACGTCAGAGGCGCTTCGGACTTCCACCAGAGTTTCCTCTGGCTTCATCCCGACCGGGCGTGGATCGCCATCTTTCGGGTCCCTGGTCGCTCGCTACGCCAGAGTCGGCCGAGTCGTACTCGGAAAAAGGGGAAACCGACCCGGGGGTGATGCGCCCGCGCGCAGCGCCTAAACTCGACGACAAAATAGGACTAGTTCAAGCCGCGGGATCTCACCGATGGGCGGAAGGAGGATATGGAAGCTGGCGCCCGGCAATTCCCCTTTTTGGAAGATGCGCCGGTCCCCTCTCGGGGAGGAGGGAAAAACAACCGCACGTCAGCCACGAGCCTTCCCTCTCCTATCTCTCTCGGGAAGAGAGAAAAAGGAAAAGTTGCGGGCACCGCAGCAGCGACGGCGGAAGGCCGAAAACGCCGCGCCGGCGGGATCGGGCACGGCTCGGAGGCGGGTGAGGCGAGGAGAAGACGACGGCACGAGACCGACGACACCCCCCGACGACCCCCGGACGACTTTGCCACGACACCTCTCCCGATCGACGCCCTCCTACACGCTCTCTCGCTTTCGCTTCGCCTTCGGGGTTAGTCAGAGGTGGCCCCTACGACTCGCGAACGGCCAGGACTCCTCGGTCCGTGTTTCAAGACGGGTCGGGTGGGTTGCCGATGCACGTCGCTGACCCGGGGTGGCGGGCGGCTCGAGTAAAAAAGCGTCGCCGAGCGACCTCTCCGGAAACGGAAACGGGCGCGGGCGGGGTTGCCCCCGACAAGAACCCGAAACGTCGGCGAGGTGCGTGACGGCGAGGCCGCGCCAGTCCTATCCCGCCTCTCATCGCGCACGCGCCCGAGACGGTGGGGCGCCTAAGGAGCGACACACAGAGTGCGTCGCCCGCACGCGACTTCCGGCGGGATCAAAACGGACCGGCTCGCCACGTGTAACGGATCGTGTCAGATTTCCTCCGTTCCCGGCAGAAAGGGGCAGTTACGTTCGCGGGCCCGACGGCCGGTGGCCCCCGACTTCACAAGGTGGGAAGACGGGGGTTTTCAGGGTGATGAAACGCCTGCCGCCTACGGAAAAAAACCCGCGTGTTCGACCTGCACGCCGGGAACGGGTCGCGACGACGGACCGGAGGGGAAGTGCGTCCGGTGCCGGCCGCGCGGAGGTCGCGCCGAAGCGCCCGCGCCATGATTACGCCGAGCGATGAGAAGGGGACGGGTGCAGCGGAGTCGCGCGCGGAGGGAGCAGGAGGAAAGAAGAAGCGGCGGCGACGGATGCGGCGGGTTAGGGCCCGGCGGCAGCAGCGATCGAGAGGACGAGTCCCCTCCGTCGCAGCCAACCGACGCAGCCACCTACCGACGCCGCGGTCGTCACCACGTTTCCCTTCCCGCTATCCACGCGGCCCGTCTCCTTCGTCGGCGACGCGGGCACAAAAGCTGGCCCGCGGAGAACGAGTTCCCCGCGGACACGACGAACGACGACCTGTGCCGCGACGGCCTCTCTTTCAAGAACACACATCGAGTTTGGGCTCGAGCCTAGGCAGCACCGGACTGAGTCCCCCCGCGATCGCGGTGAGCGGTCCCACCCGTTTACCCCTGGGCGGTTTCACGTTCTCTTGAACTCTCTCTCCAAAGTTCTTTTCAACTTTCCCTCACGGTACTTGTCGACTATCGGACTCGTCCCGGTATTTAGCCTTGGATGGAGCTTACCACCCGATTTGGGCTGCGTTCCCAAGCAACCCGACTCTCGGATCGAAGGCCGTCGCTCGCCGTCCGCACCGAATGGGCCTGGCACCCGCCGCGGGCGGCCCCGATCGAGGGAACTCCGAACTATGCGAGACGAAAACGAACGGCTGCCTTCGACCCATGCGCCACACGTCCCGAAGCCTTTAACTTGCGACGGGATTCGGCGTTGGGCTTCTCCCGGTTCACTCGCCGTTACTAAGGGAATCCCGGTTGGTTTCTTTTCCTCCGCTTAGCGATATGCTTAAGTTCAGCGGGTCGTCTCGTCCGAGCCGAGGGCGGCGGTTTTTAGTAGAGTGTGGTGTTTGGAGGAGAGGAATCTCGATCGGTACCCTCCGTGTGACGACGGCTGGCCGATATAGCGCCCGTCCGACCGAAAATGAAGAAGCCAACAATTAAAAAAAAAGCGTGGGTCCTCCCCATCCGACGTTGCCTACGACGCGGCCACCTTTTTACGGTGCGACGGCCGTGCTCGTCGCGCTGCTCGAGGCGTCGCTGAGAGACACCTTCATGAGGCAGAGAGCGAGACGAGCAGGCGGCGCTTACGTCGGCAGTCGGTTAGGTCGGTGCTTTTTTTTTTGTTTTGTTCTCCCTTCGGCTGCTTTCGGACAGACTCCTCCTGCTCCTCCTCCACAGTGTTTCTTCACGCGGTCGAAAAGGGAAAAGACTCCGCGGTCTGCCAGCGGGAGACGAAGGAGGAGGCCGGAGAGGGTTTTAAAAAAAAAAAAGACATTGAAAGGAGTCAATTCTTTTTTTATTTTTCTTCCCCCTCGTCACTCGCTCCTGCGACGTCCCGGTTACCACCGTGCCGAGGACCGGGCGGGCACGGGGACGGCAAGATGTCGTTTCGTTAACGGAGAAAGACATGTAACGTTCCGCCTCTCGACCGGACGTGGCCCCGAGACAAGGGATCTCGGGGCCGCAATGTGCGTTCGAGGTGTCGATGTTCACTGAGTCCTGCAATTCGCATCAGTTCTCGCGGCTGGCCGCGCTCTTCATCGACGGACGAGCCGAGTGATCCCCCGTCCAGGGTTCAGCACTTGGGTTTTTTATATTAGTTTTTGTTTATATAGATTTAGTAGTGTGCGAGGAGGTCTGTGCGAGGAGGCGTGACGGCATTGCAATGTCGCGAGTAGTTTGTTTTTAGCTAGCGGCGGTGGCACAGCGGCTGCAAAAAAAACAAAAAACGATAAAGCGGCGACAAGGCAAAGAAGAAGCGGCCATCACTTGCGGTGGGCGAAAAAACAAACAGGTGGTAAGACGCG